>NW_016690416.1:856947-1044786 GCF_001604755.1 Lepidothrix coronata | reverse complement strand
TAAATTTTATTTAGAGAGAAATTTTATTTATCTCTAAATGACTTGCTAATGCACTGGCTGCTCCACCTTACACTGAGTAGTAGCAGAATTCATATATGGGAAATATTCATATGTGGGAAATATATTTGCACAAAATACACACGTGATTCTGTTGTGCCTGTGGAATGTGACCATAACCACTGCATTCAAAAGGGGCAGTCCCTGTGGGACTGATCACTAATTTCTAACAATACCTGCCCAAATGTGTTCTGCTTCATAGAAGTGTGAATGGTTATTATGTAGTCTTTGTATCAAAAAGGATTTATTTATTTTTGCAACAATGTGTTGTGCTGTTGCTCAGTGCTCTACCGAAGCTTTTAATTGTGGTAATTCCACACATTTGCCTAAACGACCTTTTTCTTCTCTGAGACCGATAGCTTCTGGAGATACTATTATTCAGAACACAATGCACTGCAGAGAAACTTGTTCAAACACGTGAATTGCAGCACAAAATACTCAACAATCTACACACAGAGTATTAACAGTGCATGCATGTAACGTGCATCTGCAAGTAAAACATGCTTGTATAAAGTTTTCCGTCTTTTCTGAAAAGCTAATTTCACAGTCCTTATCAAGACAATTCAACACTTGGACTTAAGCAGTTTGGCTGTATGTAAAAATTCTTTGTAACAGTCTTGTCTGATGATTTTGGGGTGATAATCTGGGTATCTGCCAGCTTTTATGTGTTGTCTGTCCTTGAAACTCTGGCCCTGAAGGAAACCCTGACTTGGTACAGGTGAAGGACTCTGCAGTGATGCCAGTGTCACTTAGGGAATCATCTGTCACACACCACTGATGCTGCTCTGGTTCTCCAGGACCTTTCCACAACATCGTCACTACTGATTTTGGCCTCAAATGAGCAAAATACATCCTATTTCCTTTACTCTGAGTACTGATCGTGCCCTGTGTGTTCGTGGTGTTTGATGCTCCTCCAGATCTGCGTGTGCCTCACTCGCAGAGTCTTCAAATGTTTTTTCCCTTGCTCCAGCCAAAATGTCAACAAAACATAAAACTTGTAGTAGTACCAAAAACCCTCTGCTCTTTCAGTTTGTGTGATACAGAGCTGGGAAGAAACAGGAGCCAAATTACAGTTCTCTGCCATCTGTTTTAGCTGATAAATGAAGAAACTTTGAGCGCAGTTCAGCCCTGACTTTAGGTCCTGGCATTGTGCCTGTTTGAGCCAGAGCAGTATCTTCACCCCAGCTCCTGTGTCTTTTTCCACTCAAAGAGAGAGAAGGTAGCTTGTGTGAGCATTGCCCAGAGGAGGAGTTGCTTTGCTGTATGCCTCCTTATTTTGTTTTATTTGAGCCTCAGTAGCCATGGAAATGGTGGCTCACACAGTGCAGGGCTTGGCCCCGCGCTCCCCTCGGTGATTTCTGAACCTTTCGATCGACTCAGTCGTGTCTGGTGGAGACTGTGAGAAGTCTGAGCAAGCTGAGTTTCCTTAACTTCAGTGAAAATCCTGTGGGTGCTGTTGGGTGCCTCCTGCCCAGTAGTACCAGTGAAGCTCTGAGCTGGCTGCACCTCATCATATTCCTGTTTCCAGGGGCGTGTCAGAAGGGACCTGGGGACAGCCAGAGTCGGGGCATGTTGGAGGAAGGCAGTAGACATGTGGCTCCACAGTGTGCCCAGAGAACAGCTGCAGTGTGACCACAAGAAAGGCCAGTCCTGGCTTACTGTGAATACCAGAATATCAAAACCTTTTTCTGCTGAATTATTGTGCTTTCTAGCGAGTGTTGAGACACACACTGTCTGTCCCATCCCCACGTGCCAAGGAAAGTCAGGCCTCCAAAGCCAGTGGGCTCAGCACTTAGGTTGCCATGTTTGGGGGTGCTCATGGAAGAGGACAGTCAGGCAGAAGGAAGCACATCATGTGTGAGCTGTTAGATGGGAATGAATGAGATTCTTGGCGGGTATTTTTGCACTCCCCCCCACCCCGTCCCCCCAGGCCCTGTGAAGCCCTACCTAGAAAATGTTCTTGCCATTTGGAGATTTGGCTGAATGGTTTGTTTACTCACTTTCATGGAACTTGACACCAGAAATTGATAGAAAAAGCTCCGTTAGTTCAGGTGTTAATGAAAACTGAGTGCTGATGATAAGCTGTGGGGTTGGGTGTTCAGGGAACAGGCTGCACATCACGGTGGGGGGAGCGTGAGCCTCTTCTCAGAACCCTGTTCTGGTGAATGGCATTATCTGAGCTTCTGAGAAGCTGTTAAAGGAGAAGTCTGCCAGAATTTTCTTGTTCCTCCAGGAAAAATAACAGTACTACCCCTTAAGACAGAGTTAAAGAAATGCCTCAAATGTCAGGACCGTGAATTGGCTTACAGTGCTAACTGTGTTTCTATTTAAAGGCAGCCCAAACCCTGACATAAAACTTAAATAGTCAGACAGAAAAAGGTGGTTGGTTTTTTCAATACTTAAACATATTTCAGCTGCTGTGAGTTACTGGAAATTACTTGCTTAGTAGAAAAGGAAATTGTTCTACTGACAGCATGGAGGGCTAAGAAGCTGTGAAAATGAGCATGGTGGTTTCTTAACTGAGTATATTTTCTAGTCATCCAGGAGATGCTAATCGTGAACTCCTGACTTTTTTTTTTCTCCCCAAAACAGACATAATTAAAAAGTATAGAATTAAAAAAAAAAATCAAAGCAACTTTAACATCTTTTGAGACTAAACCAGAATTATATCTTTATAAAGAAATATTTATCAAACTTCTTTCAGAAAAACAAAAACATCACTTTGGTATTAGATTAATTTACTTACTTTAAATTTTAGTAGTTTTTTTCATAGTATTTTATGTGCAGTTATCAATAAATGATTAATTTTGATTAGCCTAAAAATGTAGCTATTTTAAAACGTGCTATTAGATTTTCTTTTTGAATTGAGGAAGGCTCACAGGGCTGGTGGACAGTTTGTGTTCTGTGTCTTGTAAGACTTTTTCTCACATTGGGGTCAGAAGGTAAGACAGCGGGTGGTATGTTTCTTGTTTGTTTGTTTGGGGTTTTGTTATTTTTTCCCCACCTGGATTTAGTATATATTCATTTAAAGACTGATCTTTTTTGTCAGTAGCTAGCAGGACAAATCAGCTAAATTGCACTCAGGGGGTGACACTGGTCTGTGCCCACACTGAAAGAAAAAAACCATGCAGGATAATGTAAAATTCACTTGTTCTTATTGTATGGATAGAGAAAACAGGAAAAGAAAATTTACAGGGAACACCTCTTGCATGGTGACAGTAAAGCAGGGGGGAGAGGGGTCCAGTGGGCTTTTATTTGGAAAGAATAACATGAATGTTGACAGCTGCTAAGTACAAAAAATGAAAGTCAGGCTGGAAATGCTGGGTGTGAAGTGAGTGTAACGAGTATGAAGTGGTGGCATTTTGGAGTTGCCCTGTGTTCAGAAGGTTACAAAGGTCCATGTGCAAGTGCAGCTGGAAGCAGTTGGATGGTGCTGCTGTGATGAAATACATACATTTTACAGGCTTTAATGGTTTAGTGGGTACAGTGGTATTTGCTCGAAGCTTGGACTTGATGATCTTGGAGGACTTGTCCAACTTTAATGATTCTGTGATTCATTTTGCTTGGGATTCCTTGTTCCTCCTAATGTTCTCCCTCATTGTCACTGTCCCTGTTTGTGCTCTGCTTTGGGAACCAGTATTTACACACATGCACACAGAGGAAGAAGAGAATTAAAGCCCAGCTTGCTTTCCCTTCCATTTTTCTGTTCTCTTCTTAGTTTTGTCCTGTCTGAGCCCTGCAGTGCTGCCTCTCCTTTCTGAAGGGTTCCCCTGGGTGCTGTACTGTCCCCTACTCCTCCTGCCACAAGCAGTGGGGTGCATCCTGTTTGGGGCTGCTGCTGTGTCACATCAAGTGTCATGCACGAGCAGGAGAAGGGGAAAGGGAAATGAAGAGCCAAGGGAGTGATGACTTTGCCAACAGCTCCTTTCAGGGAAAAAAAAAAAAAAATCCAACAGAACAGCCCAGTCCAAAATGTCCTGGTGGCATTGACAGCTCTTGCTGTCCAGCACGTGAGCCTTTCTTTCCTGTTGATGCGGTGGAATAAACAGCTTCATGTGGTGCTGTGGCTGGTTCACAGCAGGATACCTGCAGCACTAGGCTGCTTCGAGTTCCCACATCTTAGGGATGCTCCTGTGGACTGTCTAAAATCTGCTGGCAAGCTGTGGTGGCTGGGAGTGTCTGGAATTGCCTTCTCATCAAATCTATTACCACTGGCAAAAAGGGGTTTATTGAACATATACTAAATATATATATATATAATCTTGATTAAGTACAGCCTCTCCCAGTGGAACAATGTAGGTTTTATCAAGTGATTCTGTTGATTCTGTGAGGCAGAGCTGGTTTGGACTGTGTGTTCCAGCTCAATCCCGTGATAAGCAAGGTGTGTGAGTTCCTGTGCTGATACCCAGGGAGGGCATGCCAAGCTGAACCTGCAGTTTTGTGATCACAGACAAAGATTTTAGCTGTAAGAAAAGCTCTGGGGACATGTAGGAGCTGTGCTCAGCTGGTGCTTAGAACTTCCATGTATCTGTGCTGTGGGATTCTCAGTAATACTTGACCAGTTCAGTTGTTCTGCAGTGGAAAATCCCTCTGGATGGATGGTTGTGTTGAAAAGCTTGGGCAATGTCCAGTCCTTCCCTGTATTTTCCATTCCTACCATTCTTGGAAACCCCAAACTGTGAGCATGTAGTGAGACTTAGAAAACTGAAGGGGATAGCAGAAAGCCTGAGGATGCAGAGTGCCCTGTGGCAGTAAGCAAAGCACAGTAGAGCAAACCCAGCAGAGCACTTCAGTAAGCTTGGTTTAAAGGCTGAGCAATTTTTAGCTGATAGCTAAAAACATGCTTATGTGCTCTTCTGCTTCTGGGAACCAAACTGTTCAGGTATCACAGTTTTAGTGCATTTTTTGTAGGTGCCAGGCTGTTCCATTATTCTGTCAGTCTGTGTTTTTTTGCCAATATTAAATGAAGCTGGATGGCCATGTGGCTTGTTCAAGCATCTGATTTTTATTTGTCCTCATGTCCTTATGAGTTACATAAAAGCGAAGTCAAGCAATGTCTTTAGTGTCTGCTCTATATAGATCTACCTGAAATAGTTTCAGGTCACCTTTGCATGCTTAATTTGGAAAACAGTTGAGCAGCATGACTCTTGCCTTGGAGAATTGAGCAGTCTGGGCTCCTCACAGTAGTCTTGGGGCTCTTAAATATCTGCATAAATCAAGATCTCATCCCTTCTGCAAATTAAGTAGAGGCCTGTTTGACTTGTAGAGCCAGTAAGGGAGGGATGTTCAGTCCATGGGCTGGAGCCAAGAAAACTCTTCCCTCCTGAAAAGCAGCTGTAGGATAGATCCAGTCCACCTAGATATTCATTAGTGTTATTTGGCAGAGCTACGAAATCATTCCTAATTGTTTCTGGTTCAGAGCCTGGCAGTAGCCTTGAAATGCAGGGAACTTGGTGGTTAGTAGTTGTGAGGGTTAGCTGAGGGGACGGGTTAAGGGCTCTGGGCTTACGGCTGTCACGGCCGCAGGTCCCACTCTGTGCTGAAAGGCTGCAGAATTGGGCCAAGCATTGCATTGAACATTTGGAGGTGTTGGAGATGCTTAGATGGCATGTGATGGTGCCAGACAGTTGTTGATTCACAGGGAGGATCTATCATTAGGACTCGTGGGATGTCGGTATAAATGAGCATCACGTACAGATAGCGCAGCCTGGGATTTCATTCCATGGATATTAATTTGTTATACTTGTACAATCATCCTCTGTCTTTAGTTTGCAGTTGTTCCTGTGTAACTGAGAAGGGGTTTTGGTGCAGTCTGAGGGGGCAATAAGGCTGAGTCAGCACTCTGCTTAAGCATGTGCTTTAAGTCTGTAAGTGGTTTGATTGCTCCCAAGGAAGCCGCTCATGGGCTTAGCATTAGGCATGTGTTTTAAATAAGTTGTAAAACCTACACAGATGAGGAGGGTGAAACTGTAAACACACAATGTTTAAAATCAAAGGTTTACTGTAGTATTCTTCAGGAAGAGAGTTTTTGGCATTTAATCAATTTTAGTGACACACTGAGTTTAAATGTCACCTTCATTGGAAAAATGATCGTCATCTGTTAATTTTATGTGACTGTCTCGATAAATGACCTGGTAACATAGCAAGCTAAAGTTCACTGTAGTCCTCTACAACCCCAGGCTTTGGACTGAGAGCAGCATTTTGGGATTATCCCTACGTCAGACCTCGGTTGAACTGAGTACATACGAATGATTGTCCGCCAGCTTTTCCTATTACAAACATACACAGTTTGTGAAATTGGTTTACCATGTGCTGAAAATTTCTTTGATATTTTTAAAGCCTGTTCCTATGGCAACCAGACCCCATAACAGAAAAGCTTTGTGGTACTAAGAAATTCAGTTAACAACAGGAATAAAGGCATAGCAAAATAGCTTGTATTCCTTTTCCAAAAGCAAACAAACAAACAAACCCCAGAAGAAAGCCCAGTATCCCGAAGCAGCTTGGACCTGGATTGCCAGAGGGAAGGGCACACCCTGCTCAGCCTGGCCAGGCAGCTCACCCTTGGACACTCACACTGGTCCCAGCTCTGACAGTGGAGAACAATCGGGGAGTTCACAAGCATCTTCCTCTGAAGTAATTCATGGGTCTTTTTTTTTCTTTTTTTTTTTTTTTTTTTTTTTTGTATGGAAAGGCTGAAGTGATTTGATGATTTGGTTTATGAGCAAGGAAACACGAGTTTTGCTTCTCAGAACTGGATGTCCCTTTTGTGCTTTGCTAATACAGAAACTGGCAGAACAGGCATTACTTTTTCTTTGACGTTGGGGCTTGCAGCCCTGTTTCCTTGTGTCTCATGACTGAGTGAATCAACACCTAATTAAACAGTCACATGAGGGACAGAGTAAAATGCTGCTCAGGCACTGATCCCTGTGAATCTTTAGAGAATAACTACTTACATCTGTCTTCCTCCTCTTCCAAGGAACCCTGAACAGCTGCAGCTTTGCTTTTTCAATAATTTTTTTTTCCAAGGAAAGAATATCACGTAAACCTCGGCTAAAGCAATGCTGCCTGTGCAGATAAATGAGACCTGGGGTAGGGGGAAGGAAGACTTGGAAGTACTCAACAAAATTTTGAGAAATTGGACTGATTTGAGTTTGTGCTGGGGATGACTTAGCTGAAAGCCTGAAGATGTAGTCCTTGTGCATTTGACACTTCTGGAAATTTAACTGAAAATGTGAATGTTGGGCAGGGAAGTTGGGAGTGATCGGGGGGGATTCCGGACATTTTTAATATCAGTTGTAGTATTTTTGCTTGCAGCTCTTTATGAAGGTCCATAACAGTTTCTTTCCATCTGTGAGTGGCAAATACTCGTGTGGAGATTTATTGGGCTCTCAATTATCACTCGGTCACAAGTGCAGCCACCTTAATCAATGACAGGGCCGTGGCCTGCAGCCAAGGAATGCTCCGAGCCCCACGCTGCCTGCACAGGATGACTTTCACCACCAAGGCAATATTTTTTCCCTTTATAAAAGTCACAAAACAAGTATTACAGGATGTTTTAATCAGCACAAGCAGATGGCTCCCTGCACCCCGACCCAGCAGAGGGCTGTGCAGCAGGTGCCAGGGTCTGCACCGGGCCGTGTCCTTGCCCCCGTGCGCTGGCACTGGATGTACCAGTGGTTTGGGCACTCCATGGAGTGGCACTTCCAGGCTGAAGGTCTCCACCAGGGGTTATCCCAGCTGCCTGCTGCCAGGCCAGGGGCTTTTGGAGTGGAGAAAGGGTTTGGTTAGGTGCCCTGGCAGTGACCTCTTGGGCACAGCATTGCCCACCCCAGCCCAGCTCACAGTTAAAAAGCATGACATAAAAAAATGCAGCTGTTTACATTCTTTTAGCCTTTGAAAAATTTTAGATATATCTGTCTGATTAAAAAAAAAAAAAAAGCTTTTTTAGATGTGTTTACTTGGTGCAGAAATTGCCTGCCATGTCAGGCATAAATAAAGTACACCAGCAATTTGGTTATGCATCTTGCAGCTTTTTATTTTTTTTAGCATCTCCTGAAGTAATGTATTGAGAATCTCAGTTTTCAGTGGTGCAAAAAGAAGAAAACTGCCATAGTCATTACAGTTTCTGGGAAGTGAATGAAAATAAAAGCCTTAAAGACACTCTAAGCTGACAACAGGGTTTTAATATAGGGTTTAAATATAGGGTTTTAATAGACAAACCCACTGTTTGTCTGTTAAAAACAGGAAAATGTTAGGAGTCCTCAACCAAAGTACTCTAGTTCCATCAAGAATCATTCAAGGATTTGTTATTATTATTAATATTGGTTGATAGCGATAGTGGAGCTACAGTGATCCCTCTAGGATGTCTCCAATTTCATGGCAAGAGAGGTCTTGCAGTCAACCTTGACTGTAATATATCTTCTTTTCTCTTCCTTGTCTCATCTATTAATATTCATGATCTCCAAAATAAAAAGCATCAATTCACCACTAAGTTCCTTAAGCAAACTTGCAGTTGATAAATCCAAGCCTGTGAGCTTGATTTCGTTCTGTTGAGTTGGTTTTATGTGTGGATTTAAGGATTGTTGAACCTGTCACGACATCTCCAGAACTGCACAGCATAAAGGAGGGAACACAGACTTCCCCCCACAACCCTCCTCTGCTACACTACACAATTCTGGGTGGTTTTAGAAGGTTCTTTATTTCCAACAACTATGTGTGCTCATCAAAAGCAGTTTGTATTGGAACTTCTTTCTCCCCAACTTTTCATTAGACACACACAATACTGAGCTATTTACACTTTATTTTTAATAGCTACAGCAGAAGATTCTGCTCTGCACACCCCAGTGCACACAATAAAATAACTGTTTGGCAGGGGGAAAATGCCCTCTTGTCTTGCAGTACCAGTTGGTATTATGGAGGTTTGTTCGGTGTCTTATTTATAGTAGATTGTGAATGGAAATGTGATACAAAACAAACACCAATGTTCCAGTGCCTTAACTGTGCATCAGATTTTTACTTTGATAGTTATTTTTATTTTCATCATCTTTTATCATGACTTGAGAAATTACAACAGCGAAGGGGACGGTCCATCTGCTGAGGTCTCAGCATCCATGCTCTTAAAAGAGAGATAATGTTCCATGTCCTACCCTCCAGGAATGCTCCCGGGCAGATTTGTAGTTGTGCTGATGCTCCTTTACAGTGCTGGTAGAGATAGTTCATTCCAGTCATGAGACCTCGAGCTAGTAGTGAGAATCCTGTGAATGGAGAGTTTATAACCTTTGCTTCTCTGTTGATTTCTGTTTTTTTTTTTTCTTATTGCGTATGGAAAGCACTTTTTTTAGTGTTTGTTTAAAAATATGGTTTCCTTTAAAGAAAAGGGGGCCCAGGTTTTGAAACTCCTGAGGGCTGCTTGCAGTGATCTTTCTCATTGTTTTGGCTCTTGCTGACCTTTGGCTGGGCTTATGTTCGTGTGTGCAGGTATGTGTATGTGCTCCAGGTGTATACAGAACGTTCATGCTTTAATACCTCCACTCTTCCTCTCCAGCAGTGAGGAATTCAGTGGAATCTTTTTTTGCAGGGATACAAAAATGCACAAAAAGCACATTTTTTTAGAAGTCTAGCTCAGTGGCAATCCTACTAAGGCAAGTATTTTGTAGAGAAATGGTGTCCAAGTATTTCTAGTCAGATTTCAAATAAAATCCTAATTGGTTTTCTCTCTTTTGGTCTGCTGTGGCTTCCAGCTCCTACCTTCGTGCATTACTAAGCAATAAACATTTCTTGGCTCACTTACTGGCTCTTTGTTGTGTGTGCTTCCAACATGTGTGAGGGAAGCCTTCCTTCAGGAGAAAGACTGAAAAAAACTCGTTAAGGCAGAGAAGACCAAATATGAATCATTTCATTACTTTTTAGCCTGCGGTTGGAGCAAACTCTGTTGTCTGCTCGGTTTAAAATCAGATGATTTATACCCAAAAGGTGCATATGAGCCTCTGCAGTGGTTTTTAAACGTTTTCAGAAATGCCTTTGGATAAAATGAAGGGGGAAAATCTTTTTGGTGCTGTTTGGTTTTGAGGTTTTCTTTGGCTTACATATGTTTAAGAACGTGCCACAGCCCTGGTCAGGCATGGGGGTCTGCAGAGAGTCCAGGGCTCGGGGCTGTTGGATGTGGTTGAACATCATCACCCACATCTTTCCCATCTGCAGTCAGGTGGATGTGCATGGGTACTGAAATATCTCCCTGGAAGGTGATGGGCTGCAGCAGGAGATTTTGACAGTTCTATTTTTTTAATTTAAGTGTTTTTCTGAACTAGAATCATATTACCAGCTTCGTTTTTCAAGCTCATAGTTATACACACACACAAAAGAAAGCCTTCACCCTTTCAAAGAGATGCCTGGATATACACCTAGAGAAGAGGATGGTGCATATCTCAACTTACAAAGGCCTGAGTGTTTTCTTGGATATGGGTATGGTGTATGAACAAACACTGAGTATCTGAAGTCCTTCCTCAAGCAATAAGTATTCACTGATCTGGCTAAAGCACTGTTTACTCTCCGAACAATCTGAGTCTGTCTCTATTTGCAGAGAAATTCCTTCCAATATTTTTCCTGGTCAGTTGTTTGGATGGAGGCTGGGTCTGCTTTCAAAGCACTTGTCTTTTAAACGCATCAGGTTACTCTGAGGTAAAATGGAAACCTTAGATGTTACTCCTGTAAATAAATGTTTACATAATACATGGCACTGAACTTCTCAGCATTGCATGTCTAAGAAAAAAGGTCACTTTTGACATCAGTAACCTTTAGAGAGTGGTGCCTTTGCCACACAGGTAAAGAAAGTTACTGTGCGTAGCACATTCCTCACTAGATCAAGAAGGTAGGAGAAGTCAGCTGTTACTGCTTACATCTCCCAAAGCTTGGCATTTTCAGCTTTGAAGGCAAGACTTGGGTTTAAGGCATGGGTCTCCTGTAAACAGCACATGCCCAATTTTGCTCATGTGAGTGATTCCATTGAATTCCCTGGCACCAGTGGGGTATGAAAAGCCAAGTCTGTAATGTATGTGTTTGTGAGGTCAGGGCCCCAACTCTTCATTTCTAAATGAGAAACTTCCTGTAAAACATTCATGGTAACAAAAGATAATGGTTTTATCTCTCTTTAGGTTTGCCGCTTTTGCGTCAGAACACTTGCCCGGCACCAAACATAAAAACATTACCTTTCTATAAAACAGCAGCAAAACTACTGTGGTGTGAATAGATGAGGATTTCTGCCTGAACTTAATCCAGATGTGTAGCAGAAGAGGGAACTTGGTGTTCCCCTGTGGAATCCATTCCACAGAGCAAACAACAACTGGACTCTTGGGATTGTTGGGTGTTGAGGGCAGAGCCCACGAACAAGTGGATCCGCTCACCCACTCTGTGATACAGGGGTACCATCGGCCCTCCCGTGCTTTGGGTTGTGGGATGCAGTGGAAAGGAGATCTTGATGATAAATGCGTTTCTGCTGCTTTTCTGTTTAAAATATTGGCAAAACCTGTAGGTTTTCAAACACTGCAAAAAAAAAAAATCGAAGTAGGATTTATGATGTTGCAGCCTTCTGTCTTCATATATTAATTGAGTTTTATTCAAGGAATGCAGAATTAATAGCAAGAGTGATTAGCTTCACATAGCCCGTGACAAGACTTTTTATGGCTTTTGATGTGCATTGCGTTTTTGGATTGCCGAGTTCCTTTGTCACTTCCCTGTCCAGCTCTCTCATTCCTCCCCTACCATTTACAGATAAAAGTTTGTTCAACATCAGTCGCTGTTGTGATGCCTGGGCAGCCTTCCTCGCACGGCAGGAGCAATCAGGGAGCCTTGTTTACAGCTGTGGGGCCGGTCGGGTTTTCTTTGGGGGCATTATTTCACATATTTCATTTCCCCCCCCCTCCGTTGCCATCCAATTGTCTCGCATGGTCGCGGTGCCTCCCGTGCAATATTAATGAGCCCCCGCCGGGCGCACAGTGCTCCCTTTGTTCGGGCGCCGGGGAGGGGACGCGGGCGGGGATGGGGCGGGCGGAGCGGCCGGGGCAGGGGGCGAGCAGGGCGGCGGGGCCGAGGGCCCGTCCCTGAGGGCGCGGGGATGGCGGCGGGCATGGCGGGCGCAGGTGGCCCGCGCTGACGGGCGGTCACATGATGGCGGTGAGCGCCGGCCCGGCCGCCCGCGGCCCCGGCGCTGTGCGGGCTGTGAGGGGAGCGGGGGTTCCGCCCCGCTGTGACCCCCGCGCGGGCCGAGCGCCCCGGCCGCGGCTCTGAGGGGCAGCGCGGCTGCCAGGGGACCGTGTCATGAGACCGAGCGCGGGGACGCGGACGGAGGGACGGACGGGGACGAGCCCGGGCAGCGCTCGGCGTGTCCGCGGGTCGCTCTGAGCTCCGCCGGGAAGGCACAAAGCGGCGGCCGGGCCGGGCCGGGCCGGGCTCCGCTCCCCGGGCGGGACCCGCGGATGGAGGGGCAGCGTTGGGGTTCTGACACCGCGGGGCAGCGCGAACGCTGCCTGGGGCAACCCCCGGAGCCGCTGCCCTTAAGGTGGTTTTTGTGATCCTGTTGCTAGGATTAAGCCTTTTGCATTGCAGCATGGAGAGTCTTTTGTTTGAGTTAAATTCAGACCTCTTGATATGTCACCTGACAGTCTTGTGGTTTTGGATGAATATGGCTCATTGCTATTATTAACCTGAGTTGGCAGCCGGGCACAACAGGAGTTTATAGGGATTTCGAAAAGTGGAACTGCTCGGGGGACAAAGATGCTTCCCAGGTACGGTCACTGCACACTTCTTGAGATTATTTTGATTTTTTCGAAAGCTTATTATTTTCCCTGTGATGAAAATATTTCTTTTCCGGATACGTGAAGCTTTTACAGATTTAATTTTTTAAATGATTTTTATTATAATTTCATGCTAAACGGCACGAATAATTTTTTTTCCCTGAATTGATTCTATCTGTTGTAATTTTGCAAAGGGAAGTGCAGTCTGCTTGAATAATTTAAAACATTGTGTTCAGTGCTAGTGAATTTAACTGAAATGAGCTGTGTCTCGTTTGTGTGTGGTTTTAATTAAAACAGGTATTTCAAAAGAGCATGGAGCTTGTGTGTGTATGTGCAAATATTTGCATGCATATGTTTGCCTAAATCAGCTGAAAGCTGAGCAGGTGATCCTTAAAATGACGTGAGGTAGTCCGAAAAATATTTTATGAAATTACTAATACTGATTGTAAATTCTGAAGCTGTGTGAATTGCAAAGTTACTCAACATGCTACACATCTTAAACAAAACCTTCCCACCAATTTATTTTCAATATCACACTCCAGATTATGATTAATGTATTGACTAGGCTGCACTTAACCTGTAAATATTATGTCTTTTTGCTTGTGGAAAGGCATCTGGCTCATCTATTAGACTTTAGAGTATAAAGTAGGTATCTTAATGAGAGTCAAGTGACTTGGTGGAAGGGAGAAAAAAATGAAAACAAACTAAAGTCAGCTTCGTATACAGTTAAAGAACTGGATATAGCCAAGGAACTTGGAAGCCAGTTGAAGTCCAGGTCCAGGTTTATTTACTGCCTGTGACATACCTGGCTGATGCACTCTGTGCCTGGTGTACAATATGTGCTTAGGATAAGCAGCACAAGTTTCCCGGAGCTCAAGAAGTGCAGCTATTCCAGGTGAGGATTGCTAAGCTGGTAAATGACTGAGCCAGACTTAGGGATGGAGCGGGGAGCTGACCTCCACAGCGCTGCCGTGCCTGTGGACAGGTCATCCTCCTTCAGGAGAGGAAAAGGGGAGCGCTTGGATTTAATTTATGGCAAAGAAACATCGTTCCAGTGTGATAAACCTAAACCGTGTCCCCGCTGGGAGCAGTCAAGGGTGGCTGTCCCTGGGGCGATCCAGAATGTGTCTGCTCTTCCAGGCTATCCAGAACACAGGTCCTGTGACTTCTGCGAAAGCCTGGCTGAGGTCATGGTGGCAGAGGGCAGTGTCACCCGAGCGCTGGGCGAGCTCCTTCGCAATCCGCCCTCGAGGGCTCCTCCCTGGCCTGGCCAGGCACAGTGCTGGTTTTCTGTGCAGAATCAGCAAGTGTTCACCACCAGTCACTCAGCCCTGACGTGACCTCAGCTCTCGTAAAGACAATTATCTTGCAAAATTTTTGCTAAGTGTGGGCCCCGTGGTTTCTCTGCTTTAGGGATCTTCTTCCTCCTCGCAGCCTTATGGTTGTGTTATGTCACCAGCACTTCAATGGAATCTCTCTCTTAAAACGCCAACTTTGCAAATCGGCAGTGCTGCCTGGATCATCCTTGTCATGTGAATCCTGAGAAAGTTCTTTTGTGTTTCAGGTGTTATTGCTAAAAAAAATAAATAATCTGCCCATACCTCTAAAAAGAGATGGTCTTCAAAGGTGGAAGCTTTATTAACATACAGTACAGTTCTGTTTTCATTGCTTCCAAATTAGTTGTGCTCTTTCAGAACGGTCTATGCAGCTGTTTTTGTACAATAATGGTCAAATAATAAGTGAATTATTTAAATGTAAGAAGGTATTAAAATATGTACAATACCCTCTCCAGGTATCCTATATACTTGACTTTTTTTGTCTCTTCTCAAAGCCAAAAGAGAGAAAATCCAGTAACAGAATAGAAATCCGCAGAGGAGTTTGGGCAGGAAAAGGGAATTCCTTGTTGGAAAAGGCATCTCAGTCAGGGGTGAGAGGAGTATGATATGGTGGTTGGACTAGGCAAGGACCATTTTCCTTCTGCATCTGATCACCCTTCCCTACAACAAAGCAACTGCAGGATCCTAAATTATACTGGGCTGTGTAGGTCCAGGTGAGCATGCTTTGATGTGGAACATGGAGATAACCTGCATCTGAAATCCCAGTGCACCCAGTGGAACAGTCCTGTATTTACATCAGCTCTTCAAGGCAGCACGGGCTCTGTCAGGTGTTTATGTGGAAGCTGGCTGGGTCTGAGCACCTGCAGCAATGACAATCCATGGAGAGTTATCTGCAGGAGCTGCAGATGAGCCCTGGGATCCCTGTGCCTGTGTCCTGATGCTCCTCCAGCAGGAGCCTGCGAGGGGAGCGCGGGGCAAGGTGGACCCGCCGGCTGCTCTGCCTGGCTGTTCTGTCACCCTCTAAAAAGGTGCTAACATGAAAACCACGCAGAACAGATAAGCTGGCATAAACTATAAATATCATTTGCGTAGATGCACTTAAAAATAGTTCCAAGTGATTCATCACCAGGCAATTTTTATAACTATGGGTAACATGATGTAGGAAAACAATAGTTTGATAGTTTCAACTTACTTTTTCAATGTTTAGTCACGTTCTGGTTTTGAGCAACTTTACTTTTTAGAAAACTCTTTTACAATTCCTATCTTCTTAATACCTTGATAAGTTTGCCTCAATTGCTTTTCTTTATGACTTCTAAAATATCTGTTTTTATTAAAAAATGATTGATAGTATCTAAACTGTGTTAATATGAAATAGTTTTAAAACTAAAGTCTCAGGCAGAAGAAAAAGTAATACTAAGCTAAACCTTTCATGTAATCAAGTGCTGTTTGTATTGAAAGTGGGAATGAAGAGGAAGGGATGTACTTGCATTCAGTTACAGGGGAAAGTCCTGTATTTTAATTGATGGAGGGGTAATGAAGGATTGCTGTGTCTGTCGTTTCATCTATTAAAACTTGCCCAGAGTGAAATAATACCAATTTACAGTCACTCAGTTCTTGCTGAGAAGTGTTGATGGCAGTAGTAAACTCCAGGAATTGGATACACAAGAAAATCCATCCTTGGAGAGCATTTGGAGCTCTGGATTGCCATGAATCTTACAGTACAGGTGTCAGGAAGCACGTCATGGATCTATAAATGTAAACTACAGGTAATATTCCTAGTGACTGAAGATAAAAAAGGCAGGAAAACAAAAAGGGTGAAAGAGGTGAAGAACTGAACAACAGTAGGGCTTAAGTGTGAACATGCATTAAAATATCATTTTTCAGGCCCCGATTTTGTTATTATTAGTTTCTAATAATTTCATCATTAGTCATGTGGAAGTTTTCCATTCTGTCCCAAATAATTCCTTCCTTTTGCACTTTGTACTTGCATTAGCATCAGTGCAGGGGGGTTGGACTCCAGAAATCCCTTCCAGCCTTGACCCGTCTGTCACGGTGTGAGATCTGGGTTTATGTGATTTATTTCCAAGACATCTGATACAGCATTTATGCATCAAGAGATTCCTACCCCATACAGGTATTTTTGGACATGTCATTCTAGAAGAATCCCCACGTGTAGTGGAGATCTCTCAGGAGCAGTGTCCTGCTCAGAAGGAATTCGTTTTTAGTTTTTCTCTCCCTCCATGAACTCACAGCATTGTGTGGAAAATGTCTTTGATATTTGGGGTTTTCTTGGTGGTGGTTTTTGTGTGGTTTTGTTCTGGATTTGTTTTTGTGTTTTCCTTTAAATCTAATCGGATTCAAGGAAAGATCAAAGAATGGCAGACAGGTCAGGCAGGAAAAAGTCCTCATTAAGAAACTGTCGTTTCCAGAGCAGGGTGAGAGATGGAGACTCACCTTTCATTAACATTGCCAGAACATCTGATTCTACGTCTCCTGGTTTTCCTGTAAGAATCTCAAGAAACCATCAGTTAAATGTCAAAGTTAATTTCCATTTATAAACAGAACTAATTATATTCAGAAGATCTAGGTCAGTTTTCATCTGCCTGAAGAGGAGGGCTGGAGTGCTGCCCTGGTATATTTGTTTTGAGAATGCGCCCTGCCTATTGCATGCAGGAATTTCTCTGTTTCTGGGGATAATCTATGCAGATATCAAGCTTAACGGTATTTTAAACCTGCTAACAACAAAAGCAAAGCTACTCTGTGTCCTGCTTCTCCCTGGCCGGCGGGGGTGAGTCGGAGGTGCCAGGCTGCCTCTGTTTACTGTCTGCCTAAATGAACTTTCCCCCAGCTCTCCGAAAGGCTCCTCTGCTTTGGGAAGTGGCCTGCTCTTGCCAGGGAATGTTTTTGCAAGGCTGAAATGTGCTTAAGGATGCTATTATGTAACAGAGATAACGCTTCTTTGGAATTATCACAAATTATGATGGATAATAGCTACTAAATGCTTGTCTAGAGAAAGTTAAAATGTCATGTGAAGAAGCTGAGAAGTAAACAAGCTCCTGTTACCTTGATCAGATATGTTTCTGAATACACCAAGAGTTTTATATTTAGCTTTCTCTCCTCTTAGTGTGTAATCTGCTCTTGGAGCTTTTTATAAGTAGACTTTCCTAAGATCTGGAACAGCTACTGCCCTTCTTTGCCAGTAATTTCAAAGTCAAATATCAAAAGTACTAGGTAATGGAAGACATGCTTTTGTCCGAGTGTGAAGGAAATTCAAATGCGTTGCAAGGGTGGAGCAAGTGATAGCACCTTTTTGGCCAGCAAGTCCTTGTTATTGTCACACACTGCTTCTTTATAGGAACCACGGTGGCCTATCTGGAAAAAAATATTAGTTTCTGGACTTCCCCTGATTTCATTTAAATATATGGAGGCTGTTCTTCCAGGAAGCCAGTTTATCCAGTGGTTCTCCTCACCTCTAGCCAAAGTCATGCTCTTACCAGTTACCATCCCCCAGCATTAGTGCCTTCAAGCCTCTTGGTTGGTAACACCCCAGACATGTATAAAACCAGAGATTTTGTTTTCTTTCATTTTATGAAATGCAAGATGGGGCTCATTTAGCAGAGACCTCAGTAAATGTAAGCTGAGCTCTTTTCACTGTGCTTGGGTTTTGGTACAGAATTTGCTCAGTTGGGTGTCTGCTCTTTGTTGTGGGCACGTCCCTCTGCTGAGGACACTTGGCTTTAGGTGCCCAAATGGGAAGGTGCATGGCTCTTTGACCCCAAATCTAGACATCAAGTTATTTCAGCTTCAAGTTGCTCAAGGTTTTTTCTTGTAACAAGTTGATTTTGACATTTGTTGCACACCGGCTTTTCAGCAGCTTCTGTTTTTCTCTCCCGTTGCTAAATGGTGGGGCTGGGCTGATTAGGAAATGGATTTCCTCTGTCAGGAGGCTGAATAACTGCATGTCTTGATGCTTAGTTTCACCTCACTGGACTATGGTGGTTGTAAAGCCTGTGTACCTACACTGGGCAGTCTTAAAAGCTTGTGATAGGCAATGATGACTTTGGTGATCAAATTGACTTTCTGCTGTCATAGGAGTTGTTGGGTCATAATTCATCACTGGTGTATTGGTCACATAAAACATGGGTGCAGAGGAGGAAACCCTTTGGGTGGTGAGTTAGAGGGGAAAATTCCCTGTTGTCTTGGAGTCTAGTATGCCAGGTTTGCCTTAATACATATTGTGGGTGTCCTTTTGCTGAAATAAATGTACAGCTGCTTCTTGTAAGTTGGGAGCCTGTGTGCTTCATTAATGGCTGGAAAGTTCCAGCACCTTGTTTCTGGCTTCTTGGGGTTTCATGCTAATGCTGCTTGCCTAAAAGCCAAGGATAAGGAAGCTAAAATTTCACTTGGTCTAGGAAGTGGCTCGTAAACTAGCTGAAAGATGATTCCTGGTGGCTTCATGGATAGAGCAGGTGTCTTGTTTCCTATCTTCCAAGAACAGAGAAGGTATCAGTGAAAATGGATTCCCAAGCCAATGGACAACAATGTTTGGTGGGCTTTAAAGTGATGGCTGGCTTTTTAAAATGGAAACTCGAGATGATGGCTACAAAGCACCCTTAAAGGCAAGATGATGCAGTGATTCTCAAGGCTGAGCCCTGCAAGTTCTCCCTTTGCAGAGCTGCTTTGGAGTAGTGGCACTAGGGAAGGCAGAGGCTCAGGAAAGCTCCTTCCCTTGTCAGTGAATGCAAAACCAGTTTGGGAATAGGTGTGTCAGGACTGCTGTGTGTGGTTTGCTGACCGTGGCCTGCAGTCACAGTGGCTTAAGTGGAGAGAACTAGGTGGTTAAGGTCCCTTCAAACCAAACCATCCTGTGATTATTATTCTTGGTGGGTTTTTTTGTCTTCCAACACAAAAGCTGAGTTCTTCTATGACTTTGATTTTAAATAGCTGAAACTTGAGGAAAACATATCACAAGACATAGCACAAGATCTATTAATGCTGCAGAGAACATTTTATGTGGTTGTAGTGGATTGGTGGAGTTTATGACAGTGTAATTTGGCACGTGTAGGGGAAAGAAAAAAAAACAAAAGGCATAGTTCTGGCTGCAGCATCAAAGGGTTTGATGAAATGGCATTGCATTTGCTTGACTTTATGTTTTAATCGAGTTGTATATACAGATAATGTAGAAATAACAGTGTAATAAAGAGTTGTGGTAATTGATCCTTCTGCTCTTTTCTTCTTTAATTAAAGCTGGCCTTTGCCGGAGTTTGACCCGAGCCAGATCCGACTGATCGTGTATCAGGACTGCGAGAGGAGGGGACGGAATGTCTTGTTTGACTCCAGTGCTAAAAGAAAAATCGAGGATGTTTCAGTGTCGGTGAGTATTTTGCCCATTTACGTGTTTAGAGTTGGTGTTTTTTTCAGATGGCCAGATTGACAAAGCACACGTGTTTGTTTTATTCACATTGACATTTAAACATTGGTTATATGCAGGGCTATATTTAAATGCCTGTTAAGTTGCAAATTATTCAGGCTTCAGTAATTTCACTCTTACCAGATTTAAATACTATAGTGGTCCCTGTGTTCTGGGGCTCATCTACTTTCTGCTCTTTCAGTGAGAAGGATTCCTTCCTGGGGCTGCAGCAGGCAGTGCTGGGGGTTGAGGCAGGGCAGGAACTGGTATTTATGGACCTGCTTTTGTACTGTGCTGGGCTCTGCATTCATAATCAGAAGGTCCTCCCAGTCCTGTGTCCTCTTGTGTCCTGTTTGTTTAGCTTTTGCCAATTGTTGTTTGTATGCTTCGCTGACAGTTTTTTTTCCCCACAAAGTTACTTGAAAACTTTTTCCTCTGTTTTTCGTTTTGGCATGGTTTGCATGGTAATCTATTAGTTGAAACTGTAATGGATGCGGTCAGATGAGGATACTTCCTTCTAAGGGCTCTGGCCAGAAGATTAATTTCTAGCCACAGTGCTATTGTAAGTGGTGGTGTGAGGTTGGACAACTTATTTCGCTGCTTTGAACTTCCTTTTTACCATCTCTAAAAGCACCCACAAACCATTTTAAGCTCTGCAAGCAGAAAGCTTGGTGTGAACTGAAATTTATGATTCCAGTTGCTTTTACCTGTAGGACGTACTGAGGTCCTTCTGTAAGCAGGAGTACACAAAATAACACATTACCCCCAAGCTCTGGTTTTCCTTTGGCTATTGGAGTACAGCCAGAAGATTGTTCATCCAGCTTTGCAGACTCTTCCAGCCTCTTGCTGAGAGCTGCCAGCCTGATGCTCCTCACCCTGGTCCTGGGTGCTGCCTGTGTCCAATACCCAAACCTCTGAAGTCACTTGGTGTCTTATCAGGCAAAAACTTGGAGGCTTCTCCATTGCTTACTCCAGTGCTTTTATAGCCATGAATCAAGATCCCAATTTCCTAGTTCTTACAGAGAATTTTTGAAGCAAAGCAAGTTTCACAAATGTTGAAAAAAAAAGCATCTTTCTTTTTAATTTGAACTTGTTAGAATGGTTTTATTAGTTCTTGTTCTTTCGGGTGTTCTTGCCAGGAAAACAGATTTTTAAAGACAAGAGATCTTTACAAATGGTTTATTGGTATGAATTGCTATCTGTGCTTATCACTATTACCTCATTACTTATAAAGTATTGCTTCATTAATAAAAAAGATCTACAGTGTAAATCCTCTTGCTGTATTTAAATTAATTTCTTGAAAGCCTCCTTAAGTTGTGTATTTGCACACTGAACTTGCAAACTTCACTGATTTGGGTTATTTCAGAAAGTTCATTGGCAGCTCAACAAGAGGATAAATGGCTGATAATGGAGCTGATATGGTTCCATATTAATCTCTCCTTTCTTTTTCTTTGCTAAGGGGGAGGGAAACAGCTGTAGTCACCATCTCTGTGAAGTGAGTACATGATAGTGGTGGAGAAAACTGTTCCCAGGGCACTTGAAATATCCAGAATTCATCTCTAGAAACGTGATATATTTCTTTTTTCTCATAGTATTAGAAGACTTTGAAAGAGGATATATTGAAACCTTTGCTGACTACAATACTTGCCTTCTGCAGCACTCAGATAATGTCATGTCAGGCAAAACTTTTCTCGTAAAACAAAACTTTGCAGGTAAAAACATGCAGGAGAGTCCTCGGCTGGGCTCGCTGTGAGCTAAGCACAGGCCTGTGCAGCCAGCAGGACGTACTGGCCATTTTCAAGGAATTGCATTGTTTATTTTTCTAGCTCTTTATCATGATTTTCCTACCAAAGACACACCCTGCCTATGCAAAGCCAGATCTTGGCTCTAAGCACATTCCAAGGCACCCTTGCCCTTTTGCAGCAAGCTGTGTGTGGGCTGGGCACTCTCCCTTCTCAAAGGGTGTCTGTTCAGCACCCCACAAAAGCCAATGCTTTCTGCATCTCTTCCCCCCGACATTTCCCAACAGGATTTATACCTCTGGATTTACAAATAACACTGAGGGTGGGGGGGAGATCTGCTAAAGTGCCTGTCAGTGCCCAGACTGTTCTGGTTGAAGGCTAATCAGTCTAATGTGGAGAATTAAAGTTTGCTTTATGTTGCTGTACTCTTCAGTTCCCGTTTTCTGTTGTCATGAGACATGAAAGCAATTATAATTTAAGAGTTGTATGCCTCTGCAGCAAGGTGAGATATGTTTTGGTCTGTTTTATGTATCTAATCTCTATATATGTCAAGAGATACGTACAGTGGACCAAGGTTGAATATGGCTCAGGCATTTGCGTTCTATAAGGGAAGGTATGGTTGTAAAATTTAAGGAGCATCAGAGCAAACCTTTCCAGACTCAGATGTTTCAAGAAATAAACCAGTGAGCTCTGAATTTTTGATGAGTGAAAACTGCTGAGTTTGTGCTCGCACCAAGCGGGGCTCTAATTAGTTAAGCATTACTAGGTTCATCTTATCCATGAGGGAAATGTGACTAAACACAAATAAAGACTTTGTGTTTTCATTGGGTATTAAATCAGCCTCTTCATGTCTTCAGTAAAGCTAAATATTAGGTAAGCAAGAATTTGGAGAGGGTGTTGCACAGCAGGACACTGAAGGCAGCTCAGAGTTTGCAGCATGGCCATTACAATATTTGAATTGCTCGGGAGAAGACGTGTTCTCCCCAGGTTTTGTTAGAGTTAAACTTGGCCAGGGAAGCTGAGCAGCAGTCTGGTGACTCGGAGGGCTGGCAGCTCTTCCCAACACCGGGAATGTTGGCCCGGGGCTGTGCCAGGCGTTTGCACCAGGCCAGGCTGAGATCCACCCTGGGCAGCTGTGGGCACTTGGCATGGGGGAGGCAGAGAGATCCCCTTTGTGAGTCCTATACCTTTTTTGGTGCTGAGCAGGAGAGGTCCTTCCCCGCCTTTCCAGGGGATGGGCTATTGATCAGCCGGGCTCTGGAAGCACAGGGGAAAGGCTGTTGCCTCCCAAGCATCAGAAAATTGGGTACCTCCCATATCTGAGTTCTTCCAGGATGTCCTAGAAGAGAGTGGCTGCCCTTTCCAGCCCTGTGGCACCAGGTCATGAGCAAAGGGATCAGAACAGGCATTTGCACATGGAATGTACCAGGGCAGTGTGGGGTACAAGAAGCAGACATTACTGATGCCTTTGTACACAGCCTCAGACCCCATCCAAGCATCCACATCCTTTAGATTTTGAGGTATCAAAGTACTTCTGTGGGCAAGCTCATGGGTTTGAGACACTGTCTCCTTTAGAGAGCTCTTTCTTTTGTTCCTCATACCAATAAGTGTCTCATTTCTAGTGACACTGTATTACTTGATTTGCAGGTGATAGTGTTACAACCTGTGACTGGTTTCTACTAGAAGAGTCATTTCTGTGCTTGTCTGCTCCTTTCCTCCCACACCTCCTCTCCTGCTCTCCTGTCCCCCATGCCAGCCCCTGGGCTGTGCCAAGTTCCCAAGGCAGGAGCTGTGTGTGCTCCTCCTGGAGCTGTGGGACTGGGCCTGCTTCATATTTCCAATCAAGCACAACAAGCAGCTCCTTTTCCTGGTTCAGGTGCAGCAGCTGAGGGGTCTGGCTGGTGCTGGGCTGTCAGCCTTCCCTGAGCCCTGTGCTTGGCTGGGCCCTCAGCCTTCCCTGAGCCCTGTGCTTGGCTTCCCAACCCTGACGCTGCACCCACGCTCCCCCGGCGCTGGGGCTGGCACTGTGGTACTGTGTGGTGCTGAGTTGTGTCCCCATAAATGCCCCTGTGCACAGGCCAGCTGAAGGACGAGGGGTTTGCCTCCAAGGCCTCCAAGGGCCACCAGTTGACTGGGATAAGGATGCCATGGAAATGGTGCCACGAGGGAGCAGTGGGGAGTAAAGTGAAGTAGAAGCTGGGAAGAGGAATTTTGTGTCACAGTGTCCCTTGGAGCAGAGAGGGAGAGCTCAGGGACAGGGATTAATTGTCTCGTTTTACTGTTTTCCTTCACGTGTTGTCCGCTGGGGATTTATGACCCTGTGGTTACCATTTGGGGTCTGGCTGAAGAGAGGTGCTGATGGACATGTGAGAGCTAAAAGATTTCCTGAGCTTAAAGATCAGCCTAGAGGAAGGTGTGAAGTCCAGGGGGGAAGGAGGGGTGTCCAGGGACCATGAGGAAGAGGAGGGAGGAAGGAAAGGAAGAGCCAAACTGCACAGTGCTGAGCAGGGCTCTAGACTTTGGGTGTGTGGCAGGAAAGAGGGAAAGACAAGGAATCAGAGAAGAGCAGTGACTTGTTGCCAGGACCCAGAGGCAGAAGGGGATTTTCAGGAGCAGCGTTTGTTTTGTTTTTTTGAAGAAATGAAAGAGAAAGAGCGACCTGGGATGTGGAATTTGAGATCTAGAGGTGCAGTAATGAACTTGGGTTTGGGGAGTGGAAAGTTCACTTTTTCCATGTAACCTAGTTGTCTTTATATTCAGGATAATTTCAGTGAAAGGTCACATGATATTTGATCTCCTACAGCAGCAATTTCTTTTACTCCAAATGTCATATTTATCCCAAAGTAGAGAAGTGGCATGCTGGTTGAAACAAGCCAGGATTAGCCACGTGTTCCAATATACTTCAGCACTGGATAAATGTTGAACAGCAAATTGCTTTGAAGGATTAGTAATTGGATAGTGAGCCTTTTGCTTTTAGGTGAGTTGTGTGAAATGGAGACTCTGGACTCTGTCTGGCTCTCGGGACAGGTTTCCACTGAGCCAGGCTGAGCAGATGGATAAAGCTGTAAGCACAGAGATCAAGTCCCACCTTCTTAGCTCTGCTTATTCTCCCTAAACAGAAATGGAAAAATACTAGTGGAGTGGGGGAGCACGGGGTTGTCTTGACTTTTTTCAGTGACCTCTGAGTAATAGAGGAACTTGACAACTCTGGAAATAAAGGGAGATTGCAGCACTGACAGCTGCATTTTAAGAAAGATACCTGGATTTTTACAGCAGCACTGAAGGGCAGAGATGAATGCCTGTTCAGGTTACTCCCATGTCCTAGGTGGATGCATACATTTAATTGCACATTCAGACTAACAGATATTAATAAAGCAGAAGACTTAATTTATCTGTTTCGGAATAATTTTTCAGCTTTGCTGGAAAACCTGTTCTGGAAACGAGGTACAGAGCTCTTGAAGAGTAGCAACTTGGCTTGGAAACACATATTTCTCTATCACTGCCACCACAGTGGTATTTGAGCACCTGCTGTTCAGAGAGGTAGAAAAGAATAAAGCATAGGATGACATTTCTCTTTCCTCCTGTCACTCACAGCCCTAACACACCTACACACAGTCTGATTTAGTTCAACACACCAGGCTCCTTTCAACTTTCTTATTATCCCCAAACCACAATCTGCCCAGCAGAAATTCAGCACCGGGCATGTTTTTTCCACTTATTGCGGAGATTATTGACCTTGTAGCAAAGAGTCAAAGGTCTTTGCTGACAGATGTGGAGAAAAAAGACTCCAGGAGAAGAACTGAGGAAGAAAACTCCTTTGTACCCCGTCATACTATAGAGACATTTTACTCTAAGTTATCTTCAGAACTACCTGATAGGTCTCCAAGACTTTGAGCAACCCATGACCTCTAATGTAAGAACTGGGACTGGCAGAGCTCTTTGGAGCTGGGTGGTATCTGCAGTGAGCTGGCAGAGAGAGAACAGAGTGTGGCCCCAGCAGGGAGAGCAGTGTGGCAGCCAGGATCCACGGCATCCTTCCAGCAGATGTTCTGCTCTCCAGCAAAACAGGCCATTCCAGAGCACTCTGGCAGCACCTTGCCCGGGGAGCTGATTTGATGCAACCGTGTCTAATTGGAAAGAAAATTCACAACTTTGAAACTTTCCCTCGTACAGTTCTTAAATAATTAGGTTACCTTTTTATTCTTGGAAACCTGGCTTGAATATCTTTGGACTATTATATTGGAATGCAAGTAATCCCACTCCTTTGATGCATAATATTTTGAGATTTGTAGCATCTAAAATTTCATTGGCATTTGGAGTCAGAAATTGCAGAGGAGAGAGTCACTGCAGGTACTTGATCTCATTGTCCAACAAGTTCTTCTTGAGCATATGCTAAGTTTGTAAGAGAGCAAACACCAAAATTCATCCATGATCTACATTTTAGGAGGGATTTACTGTTCGCAAGGTTCTGAAAAGTGGTGGCTGAAAGACCCTGACCTGCTTTAAAGACTCCTTGCAGTAGTTTTGGTTCATTAAACTCCACTGCAAAGACCAAACAGCCATTTTCCTGGTTTGCTATTTAAATTAGGCCACTGTTACTTCAAGTTACCAGACTCCCCAGTGGATCTGGGGAAAGCTGCTGTGCAGAAAAATTCAGTGACGATGAGAATAAATGATTTAAAAGTAATTAATTTGCAAAGTTAGCCTATTCTTTTTAATGCAGAGAAAAAAGCCAGTAAATGCATTTCTTCATTCTCAAGGAAGCTTAGTTCTAATTGTAACTTTTTAGAAGGAACTTTCAACATCTGATGGAAAATGCAAGCTGAAATGTGGTTTGCCTGCAAAAGCTGCTGTAACCCTGTGGATTGTATGTGGTTTTATCACATGATGCTTGCCTAGCCTAGGACATTGTTGTTTGTGTCAGAGATAAAATGCAATTCTAGTTCACGAGTTCCTACTGAAGTCATATGATGATCATTCACATGTTCCAGCCATTGTGCACTGTGCTCAAGCCACAGATCCTCAGCAGCCATTAGCAAATCCACGCATTGCAGGAATTCAGCTGCTCCCCGGGATGTTGTAAGGAGAGGATATTACAATGTGTCAGGAGAGCACAGGGCTCGGTGGGCAGGGAACCTCCCCTCCCTCTGCCACGGAATTACTGATTTCTCTGCACATTTTTCCTTGAGGCTTTCTGTGGCAGCAGCTCTCTGAGGGAGCAGCAGTGCAGGCTGCCACGTGGGGCTCCGTAATCCTGGACATTTTCTGCTGCTTTGCTAAATCTCACCCACAATTAGGGACAAATGACAGTCACCTCTCCCTAAAAAGTAACCTGGAAAACCTAGGACAGAGGCATGGGATTCCCATTATGTCCCTCCTCAAAATCCATCCACAGCAGTAAGGCCAGTCATCTTTTTGTACAGTTCTTCCTAATTAGTGAGCAGAGTCATGGAATTACCACCCTGTGCCTTGGCTATTTCACACTTTTCTTTATGCATTTTCCTTTTTTACATAGCTGTTAAGGATTGAGGCATATTAATGTTTTTGGCTGAAAGGAGAGGTGATGAAAGGTGAGTCCAGAGGTGAAGCTGTGACATACAACAGCAGCTCTGGGTTTCCATCTGTCCCTTGAATCTTGCTTCCAGCAGGATTTACTTGCAGCTTGCTCTTACTGGTTTGCTGATTGTGTAGGAAATGTTAATTGAGGAAGTCTCAGGGCAGAGTTGGTATGGAATTCTGAGCAGTGTAGGCTATTTCTGTCTCCTAGTGCTGCCCACCAGCAGATGTAAATAATGCCAACCTTACGTGGGTGTGCTGAAGTGTAACGAGTGTGTGAAAAATACATTGAGATCTTTAGGTGAAGAGGGTTGGCAATGCCAGTGCTGGTATAAACACCATTAACTTATGTGGATGCTGATTCTGCTTGGGCTGCTGAGATTCACAAGGGAAATCACAAATGTTTTAGAACTGTGAATGAAACAGTAGTGGAGCACCTCCTGTGCCAGTGATTGATAATACTGTGTGTGGGGAGTGGATGCAGATCCTGCCTATCCTGTACATCAGCTCAATCTGGGCCCTCCAAACTCCCTTTTCTGCTGTGCTTTGTCTGAATCTCCATCAGAATTCACCCTGTGGATTGATTCTTCATAATTTTGTGAAACTTTTCTGACTTCTCTATTGATGCCTAAAATGGAAGAAAAAATTCTCCAAACAATATAAATATAGGGAAGGCAGAGAGCAGTTCTTTAATGAAGGCTGTCAGGTGCAGGGAGTACATGGGCACAAACACACACAGAGAATTCTCACACTTCTATAACTTTAACTAATTTCCATATCTAGTGGGTACATCCAAAAACCGTTTTGCCCCTGGTACCACCCTCAGCCCCTCCAAGGGTTCTGGGCCCTCTATCTTGTTTTGACTACAATATATCTCATTATTCTGGTCCAGTTGCACATCCCAAAGAGGATGTCCTTGCTAAAATCTCTTGTAAAAATTGTTAAACAGAAATTCATTGGAAAGTAGCACAAACCAGGAGAAAACACTTTAGTAACTGTCTAAAGTGAAAGAAAACTATACAGCTATATTGCAATCTACAAAAAACCTAAGCATCTTTAGGTATCACTGTAACACTAACTTTTTCAGCTTTGTTCATTTTCAACCTCACAATTCCCTCGTACTGAAAACATGAGGAACGTGTCACCTCTGTGCCACTCTTTAAAAAGGCTGAGGGGCTTATACACAGCTAGGGAGAGATCTGTAGAAACCAGGATCTTTTCTCTCCACTTATCCCTGTAATATGAATCTCCTGAATTCAGTGTTACTCTTACCTGATTATTTATGGTGAACTGCTCCTTCTCTGTGTGCCCATCATTGCTGTGTCACCTCTGCCCTGACAGGCACGGGGAGCAGGGTGAAGACAGCTGGAAATGCTTTGCTACCATCCTCTCTCCTAATCCTGGGTCTAAAAATGTAATTTGTAAAGCTTCAGAGATGGATGGCTACTCAGGAAAATGGAGTTGGAATGGCCTGTTTTCTCCGGGCTAATTGGAATTAAAGGAGCTCAGCTTTCCTTTGTACAGCCAGGCTGCAATAGGCACAGATGTATATTCTCTTACCTGTTTTTCTGGGGCATAAGCCTTTCAGCTGTCAAATATCTTACCTAAACAGGTAAGTACAATGCTGCTAGCAGTGATTTCAGGTTGTGGATCTTAGTGTGTCACATGTATTGTCTTTATTTCAGAAACTCTGCAGTGATGCTCAGGTGAGAGTGTTTGGGAAATGTTGCCAGCTGAAACCTGGAGGAGACAGCTCTTCTTCCTTGGATAGCTCAATCAATTCATCCTCCTCGTTCTCTGATCCAAAAGAACAATGCCCAAAATACCAGGTGAGTCACTTTTGATTTCTTTTTTGTTTGCATAACCCATGTCAACTACCACGAGCACGTGAGGTTCCGACTGTTTTAAAATGCTCGAAGTGAGAGGCTGGAGCTCAGTTCTCAGTCAGAACCAGGCT
This sequence comes from Lepidothrix coronata, assembly GCF_001604755.1. Lineage (NCBI taxonomy): Eukaryota > Metazoa > Chordata > Aves > Passeriformes > Pipridae > Lepidothrix > Lepidothrix coronata. The sequence goes on along the minus strand of NW_016690416.1, from coordinate 1,015,939 downwards.
TTGGTTCTGACTCAGGAATGGTTGATGCTGTAGCTTTGGGTTTGAACAAGTCTGAAACCAGCCAGCTGGTTCTCTCGGGATGTGTCTTGAGTGGCAGTGACTTCTCCAGAGCACTTGTTGTGTCTCATGACCCAAGTGATACCACTTGTTCAGTACGATCAGACTCAGCCCAAATATCTTGGTGTAGATGAAGTAGTTTATTTTACTTTATTGCTAAATGCCAGGGAAATAACAGAGAGACACTTTCTATAGGGACTGTCTGTGTAACAGCTTTGTAACAAGGGATTCAGTGCAATTGAGTTCCATTTTACATAAGAGATTTTGGCCATGAGAGTAGCTAGAGTCATCTGACACAGATATATTTCTGTCATCTCTCCTTCCATGGATCACAAGTGTTTTATATTAAGCCACCCTAAAATAGAACTAAGCCCTTCCACTCTTTGTAATGAAGTAATTGTGTGTTTGAGGGAAGCTATCTCCACAACCTGCTCTGAAGTACAGTACTACTGATGTCTTAATCTCCCGTAGATAGAAATGAAGAACCTTCCAGTGCTGACTCTCCCACTGTCACGTTAGCTCCTGCTATATTTGGAGAGCTGTGTATTCCTGTTTTCTCTTTCTCATCACACTCTTTTCCACAGCTTTGGTAAGGTGGCTGAAGATCTGTTTTCTGTTCCTCCCTTCCTGGAAGGGCATTTAACTGCAGTTCTGTCAGCAGCTCCCTTCCAGCACAGAGTAACCTCCTCTGTGCACTGTGTGCCCAAGGAAAACGATGGCCCCCCACTATCCAGAAACTGTCTCTCCACCTGGGCAGGCTCTGTCCAAACAGTGGTCAGTGTTATTAAGGGAAATTAATTTTAGTGGTTGGCGTGACAGTGTAGTATAAAACTGAGGAAAGTTTCCCCTTTTAAGTGCCCACTTCCTCATGTGTATCACTCAGAGTCTTGCTGAGGTGAATTGATGTGTGGCTACGTGACTGTGCCACAGACTTCCAGCTGAATTTGGTCTTCCACAACATATTTGTTGTAAACTATCTGCTGCATTCATCAGACTCCTTCCAGGCTTCCCCAGCAAGTGAGCACAGAGCTATAAACACAAGAATTCTTTAATGCCCAATAAAGTTTGTATCAGGTCTGCAGAAGGGCACGAGTAAGTTTGTCCAGACATCACTCAACCTGGCATTTCCTATGTTCTCACTGCTGTGTCTGTAACCTCAGAGGTTATTTAATGTATTTGCAGTATTTATAAGTTGTTTTGTTTGGTTTTTTGTAAAGCTGTCAATGGAAGCTCAAATAATACAATGCTGTGGGACGTTTAAAATAGTTCTTTATGTTTTCTTGTTTAAATACACTTTGACTATATATGAGCAACTTTAATTGCAATGTGAAATTCAGGGGTTTTGTTCCAGGCTTCCATATGTCCCATCCAGATCCCTCAAAATATGATTAGAATCCATTAAGATGAAGCTGGACATGATTCCAAGCTTGCCCACAATTATTTGCACATTATGTCACTGATGTTGCCCCTTGTGCTTGTCAGTGCAGGCAGGACTGAAGGTCTTTCAGGTTTGTTGATCACAACATTTGACGTTTATTTCTTCATTTTTAATTTTCAGGACAGTATGTACAGCAGAGGGAATATTAAATGCTGTAAATATATGCAGAAGTGTAATTTCCAAATCATGCACATGTTACTGCCTCTAATATGCTAATGTGCACTCACCAACACTTGTGGGTATTTTATGATCAGTTTTTATGGGAGCTGGTAACCACGGCCTGGGGAGTTGGTTTGTGGCCAGGCTGGCAGCGCTGCAGGTTGTGCCCTTTTTGCCAGATGCTCCTTAGCTACTTTTTGTTTGAGTTTTTAATATTTAACCCCTTTCCTCAGTTGATTGCACTTTACTTTGGTCTTGACTGACCTTTATTTTGCAGCATTAGAGGCCCAAAGAGTTGGGCTGTAACAGTGTTTCCATATTAAATGCATTAAATATGTGTCTTCTGTTATGCAGGGTAAAATTATTGTTATTAAGTGTAGATGAAATGCCAGACTGAACAGGCCATGGGCACATCTTATCACGCTCTTTGCCTTCAGCAGTGCTTGTCTGTCTTTCAAAGGAAAGGGAAACCCCTACAATTAAATTTGAAAGCAGCTGATTTTCACTTTAATTTGGTTGCCTGACAAAGAAAATCAATACTTTAAGATAAAGTATTTTTCCTCAGTTTTAGAATTAGATTTTCACAACAGCAGAAAGTTGAAATCAAACCCGACCATCAAGGGCTTGACATTTAATCAGAATTGTGTCCTTCATTTGGAGATCTGCAATAGATTTAAAACCAACAATCATAGTGTGTGGCTGTAGTAATTTGCAGTGTTCTCAAGTCAAGATTTCATGATGCTGGCAAACCTGTTATTTCCTAGAGCCATTAACATCTATGCTGGGATTCCTTGGAGCTGCTGGGCAATACTGACTGGTTTTAAATTCTGGTTTTTCCAGTACTGCCTGCAGTGCACCTGGGCAGTGGGATATCCTGGGAGGTACAGATGGAAATTTCACCGAGGCCCAGCTAATGATCAGGTTTTGCCCTGTCATTGAACACTAACAAACCTTGCAATTGTATCCTCATTTTTATAACTGTGGTTGCTGCTTTTAGTGATTCTTGCAGGGATAGCAGATTTCAGAGGTTAATAGTATGGCTGTTAAAGTATCATCATCTTAATTGAGAGTGCTTGAGAAGAGCTAAAAATTGAGATGTGTTGTAAGTGTATTGCCTTTTGGCTGATGAGCACTTCCTTGTTCTTGCCCTTGTTCTGTGGGTGAGTGTGAGCAGAAACCTCGAGTGGGATGTTCACAGCCCTCCTTGCTGCTGGTAGGAGCCCATGGTGGGGACACTCTGTCCTTGGGTGTGCTCTGGGTTCGCTGTCTGACATTGGCACAGGCTTCCCAGAGAAGCTGTGGCTGCCCCATCCCTGGAAGTGTTCAAGGAAAGGTTGGATGGGGCTCTGAGTAACCTGGTCTAGTGGGAGATGTCCCTGCCCAAGGCAGGGGGTGGAACTGGGTGAGCTTTAAGGTCCCTTCCAACCTAAACCATTCTATTTTCCAATCCTGTGTAGCAATCTGGGTGAGGATCCTGGTTGTTCAGAGCTCAGATAAGGAGTATGAAGACCTGGCACTTAGCATTTTCCAAGCACAGGGTTGTTTCTGTGACTGGTTTTAGGAATCTTTGGGAAGGATTACTCCAAGGAAGTGGAGGGCTATCATACATCTTGAAGGAAATGTGTTGCTCTCTTGCACAGTACCAAAGTACTCACCTGTGAACTGGCTGAGCTCTGTGAGTCAGTGATCACCATATTTTAAATTAGTCAGGGCAAGGCACAGCACTAATACTCTGCCAGCCTAGAGATGAGACAGCTCTGGACTAAGGGACAGTAATCTCAGCCTTTGAAAGTACACAAATGAGATGACTGTCAGCAGAGCAGTCATCTCCAGTTGATTGCCCTGAGTGATTTTTTAATTTTAAGGTTTTGTTTGCAGAATTTGGCCTAGCCTCTGATGCAGCATAGTGACATCCCTCCTTGGTATTTAGCCTGGGTGCCTTACAGCAAACTCTTGCCAACGGAGAAGCAGGAACTGCACAACTGTAGCCTGGCATCACGATGCTGCAGCTCTTTGCTGGTACCATCACGGGAGCACGAGGGAAAGAGTCATCCCATAAAAATACCATCCAAGGATAAGTTGTGAATCAGTGTTTGTCAAGAAAACACTGGTCCAACTTGGCTCCAGTGCACAGTCTGTCTAAGACCTCCAGTGAACTGGTGATTCTTCTTGTCAAGGAGAGGCAAGGTTTAAGCTTAATGGTTTTTATTCAGCAAGGTGTGTTATCTCATTCTTAAAACTTTAGTCCCCTGGCTCAATGCAGTTGGAATCTGCTTCCCCTCACCCAGATGGGTTAGGTTTCTTCAATGGTTTTAGTGGTTGAGCTCACAGCCAATATGAAGATCACTTTCTGTGCTAGCATTATCTTCTTTAAACCGTTCAATTTAGCATGTTCAACAGTGTTCTAGGAAGATATTTTGCATGTTTATCTTTTAGATAAAGAATATTTTTCTGTCTTTTACACCCCCTAATAGAAGTGTGCTTCTAAAATGCTTAAACCCAAATATTGTTGGGTTTGTTTTTTGCAGGGTTCTCGGTGCTCCTCAGATGCCAACATGCTTGGAGAGATGATGTTTGGCTCTGTGGCCATGAGCTACAAGGGCTCCACGTTGAAAATTCACCAGATCCGGTAAGATTAATGTTTTGCTGCTGGTGTTTTCAGAAGACTCACTCCTTAGTGCTACTGCCTACTGAATTGAATGGCACAAGTGCAGAGTAAAAGGGATTTCTGTGTTTGCCTTAACGTTATTCTGATGTCACTTTTGAAACAAAGGGCCGTTGTGTCGTGTGAAGGTCTATAAAATCTGGGGGGTTGTGAAATGGAAAGCCAGGCCTGGCTTGGCACTGTGTTTCTGACTGCCTTCTCCCCTCCTGCCCTCCTCAGCTCACCTCCCCAGCTCATGCTCAGCAAGGTGTTCACAGCCCGCACCGGGAGCAGCATCTACGGCAGCCTCAACACGTGAGTCCCCCCAGCCTGTAGCCATTGCACACGAGCAGGTGAACAGTACCAACACACAAGACTTTTTTTTTGGACCCTCCAGATTCTTTCTCTAAAAAAGTAACTTCTCGTTACATCCTGTCAGTAGCGTCCTCACCTTCCCCTCACGGTTGTCTTCACCTCAGTTTGCTCTCAGTGAATGAATGAACCATTCCTTCCCTGCTGATATGGGGAAGCCTGCTGTTGTAAGGTACAGAAGTGCCTGCAATGGGGGAAATTCAGTCCAAGATGAAGAAAAAGGTGTTACAAAAATATCAGGCTTCAGAGTTTAGTTTTCTGTGTGTTAGCTGACCCACCTGAGAACGTGGCTTAGGCTCTGAAAGCTTTTCCTAGTGGAAGCCTGTGTTCTTACCTTGTCTGTTCCATTCAGGCTATAATGAACTAACATTTTGTTCTACTGAAATGCAAATCACTGGTTTTGTTGTATGTTTTATATTTATTATAGGTTGCAGGACAGTCTTGAGTTCATTAATCAAGACAGCAATACATTAAAGCCTGACCACAGTACAATTATGAATGGACTTCTTGGGAATATAGGTAATTACAAACAAATTTTATTTGCTGATATCTTTAATTGAGTAATCATAGATTCTAGAATATGCAAGTCTTTTAAAGAGAATCACATAAAAAAAAGCTAAAGATGCAATAGAAAATTAATATTGGTGAAGTTTGGAGGAGAATGAATCAGACTGTTCTGGGAATTAGCAGTAGTTCAGTATACACAGCTGTATATGTGTATATAAAATACATAATAGAAATATTTAGACATACTTCAGTGCAAATACAGAAAATGTTGGAAAATAACATTCTGTAGAACGTCCTGAGCAGCACGTCTCAGGTCAGGCAGGATTGATTGTGCCTGGCTCAGCTCCCCAGTTTTATTTTCGTTAATAATTCTCATTCTGCTCTGTACTCTGCCCACCTGAGCACGTGTGGCCACGTGTTTCCTCCGAGTCTCAGTTAACCTTGCACAGCTGTGCTGCAGCTTTGGATCAGATTAGACAGAGTATCTTTGTGTTCTCTCCTCTGTCTGGCCATGGGAGTTAAGCAGTGTTGAGAAGCCATCTGGCATCCTTGGTTCTCAGCCTCCTGGAAGGGCTATGGGTGGAGGCCCCATGAACATTAGATAACAAAGAGGGGAAGGTCTTGGCTCTTCCCTTTGGGAACAGTTGAGATGATAGTAGAGATACTGGGCTTCAGTGCTTCGTTCCAGTAGTAGCCACCTGATTCATGGCTCTATAGCACGTCCTCCCTGTCCCTTCATTTTGATTGTTGACTCTCCAAGCAAATGTCTGTTGTAGGTAGAATAAGGGGCTTCTTTTTAGAATTGCTTTCCAGAATACTGCTGTATGTAAAATATGCTTTTATAAGGTTGGAAGTAAGGAGTGGATTTGATGACTGTGTTACTCTTAACTGGGTTTCTGACTTTGATGTGGTCCTAATTCTTGGGAGTGTTTACTTCTCTCCTTCACACTGACTTTGATAAGACTGCTCCTAGGCATGGGCTTAAATGCTTTTCAGGCTCATGAATTGTATACCTCATTAAAGTCATTCCCAATAGTCCCTCTATAAGGGAAGCCAATTAAGGTTGCAAGAACCTTTTATCTATTAAATGCTTCCTGAATTCACTAGGTCAGGATAGTTTAAAAGGTGGCATTTTTCTTAATATTCAGACTTCAATTGTGGTTTTTCGCAGTGCATGAGGTGCCCAATCTAAGAGAGAGGAGATCACTTCACCTACTTTTAGGGTTTGCTGTGGTTTGTGCTTGGCAAAAGTTTGCTGTATCACCAGAGAGATCTAAACTGCAAGTTCCAGTTCAGATAGGGCAGCTCTTAGGAGAGGACTCAATGTGATTCAGGTGTAGGCAGTGCCACCCATGTCCAGCTCTGAGATGAGGGTGACTCTTCCCCTCCAAGCAGCCCAGTGGCTGCCCTGAGAGCTGCCCAGGAGGTGTGGGCACCTCGGAGCAGGGGTGTGTGGCAAGAGGCACGAGGTTGCCTGCAAGGAGAGGATGCTGAAGTTTTCTTTGTGATTGAGCTGCACAAGTTTTCAGCAGTGTTTGTTTACAGTTCCCATTTAAGCACAGAGGGAACCCTGGGCAAAGTGGGGAAAGGAGTTAATCTGTAACTGCAGCGTTTCTAACAACTGTGCTCAGCAGCTCCTGACTCACCTGTGGCAGGAGAAGGGTCTGTGTGTTTTGGTTGGGAACTATTTACAGCGTGCTTTTTTTAGATACACTGGTTGAAAAAACAAACCAGCAGCTCTGGTCATGTGTTCTCTTTAATGAGTGAAGGCCTGAGAGAATGGAAGGGAGCTCTGAGGTGCAGCCTTCGTGTTTTGTATAATCCGAAAACTTTGAGTGGGCATTTGCTTCACATGTAGGAGAGGGACTGGCAATTAACTCATTAAAGTGCTCTTCCTGACTTTGTGTACAGTAAATACACTGTTTTCTTGGTATATCTACAACCCAGTGTTACTTTTAAAATGAACTACTGAGACTGCTAACATTTATTTTCTGTGTGATCGTTTCACTCAACTGATGTACTGACTGTTCTCACAACAACTACTTCAGCCCATAATTTTCTGTTGGTTCTACTAAGATGAATTCCTGCCTGCCTTCTCCCCCTTCCCCTCTCCTCTTCAGCACCAGTGTTCCCAGCCACCCCACCACTGTGGATGTTAAAACAAACATTATACTCCATGATGAATCTCCTGTTTGTGATCAAGTTAGGCTTTGAGCCTGCATAAATTAATCATTTTTCAACCTTAAAAAAAAGCCCTTTTGAGAAACCTCATCCTTGTATGGGAGACACTGGAAAGCTGGGTCTATTATGTTAATTCTATAAGTACTGTTAATTCTATAAGTACAACTGCAGGACTTACCCTCACACCAGCATTCTTGTCAGGCCTCAGAGCTGTTCTCTGCCTACGTTACTCTGCATTTATGTTGGCTCATATCTTCTCCCAGCCCTGGCCCCCTCCCTAGGGACTGTTCTGCTTTACTAACCTCATTCTCTCATGTGTATTTTACGTTTTGCCGTGTAGGTCTTTCCCAGCTTTGCAGCCCCAGGCGGGCATTCTCAGAGCAAGGTCCGCTCCGCCTCATCCGGAGCGCCTCTTTCTTTGCAGGTTTGCAGTGTGCTGTGTGCTGTGGGCTAGTCTAGCTGGGTGACAGACCGGGGGGGCATTTGTAGTTCAGCCCTGGAAATAAGATTTCTTTTCTTTTTTTTTTTTTTTTTAAATACAAAATGGACAGTGATGTTTGCTCTCTTACCTTTTTGGATACGTTCCTTAAATCCCCAGAGGACAACAGGCATTGAATAGTCCTCTTTGGGGTTGTTTGTGTTGCTTTGTTTTGGAAACTTATATATTTTAATATGGATTTCGTATTTCTGGAAATAATATTTCACAATGGTGTCAAGCTATTTTAATCTAGACTGGTTTCAACTAAACTGTAAAAACTAAAGCTAACCTAGATTCACTCAAAACGGACATTTCTTGCTTTTAATGGTTGGGTCTTATTTCCATGGCTGAGTAGTTTTATTTCACACACACATTTGTAAAATATATCACATTTAAAGACCATTGAGCCTGAGACACTTTTGATCTTGTGTGTACACAGACTCTGAATCTGGACAGCTTTTGGCTTAATTGAACAACCAATGCACTGCTCACAACTCAAAAGTATTATTTTCTTCAAGACAGCATTGAAAATATTTATGAAATTGCATTTATAATACCTGAGAAAGCTGGTATATGAATGAAGTTGTGTTCATTTTGGGTTTTGGTGGTTTTCTGTCCATACACTGAGTACTACCAGTGGGACCAACATCCTCTTGGTACATTAAAATTTCATTGAAAATTATCTGTGTAAAGAAATAAAGTGTACCAGTTTCAGTTTGCACTAAAATAGGTGTATGGACTGGAGAAAAACACATACAGGCTTCTCAGATAAGTGTTTTGGCTTGTTCAGCTAAGCAGCCTTTCTTGGTGATGGCCTTGTGCAGTGCTGTTGATCTGAATTAATGAGCATGTTTTTGTTTCATTAATTACATGGAGATCTGCAAACAAGAAAGGAACTGTATATTCCCCTGCTAATTGGTATTCCTTGTTTTACAGTTCATAGCAACCCTATGGATATGCCTGGGAGGGAGCAGAATGAGGACAGAGACAGCGGTATAGCAAGATCTGGTAATGGCAGCTCCGTGTGTTAACCCCCTACACTCCAAAAAGACTCAGTAATGTTGGTCACTGGGATCTCTGCACATCAGCAAATAGTGCTGAAATGGGATTGTTCTGGCTTGTTCTGTATAACATTAATGATGCCTCTGTGTACAGGAACAAATGGTGCTTCAGGCACCTCACAGGTAACCTGACAGCAGGGCCAATTGTTAAAGCAAAGTAGATTAAATATTGAAATGAGCTTGCAGCATTTCTAAACAGTACTTGCTGTCATCTCCTTTTCAAATCAAGGAGGCCACGTTGGATGGGCCCTGAGCAGCCTGGTCTAGTAGAAGGGGTTGGAACAAGATGAGCTTTAAGGTCCCTTCCAACCCAAACCAGTTTGGGACTTTGTGATTCCCTGACAGTGACATTAAAACATGAATTCGCCTCCAAAACACCCCTCTCCTCCCTTAAAATTCGGGATGTTGGGCACTGGGGTTAGGATTGGAAGCATGTCATCAACATTACTCCTTTCCACAAAGAATTTATTTCCCAATACTCAGGTTGCTGAGCAAGGTACAGCCTGTGCGTTGCTTCTTATGTAAAGCTGCAGGACTGTGCCACCCTTGTAATGCTTGTATGGCTCGGTAATGTCATTATAAACTGGTTATTTTTAGATAAGAAACACAGAAAGCACCCGAGAAGCAACACCGGTATATCTTGAGGGGCTTCATTTAGCTGCTGGTGTTATTTTCCAAATGCTCTTTCTTCTGAGGAGAGATTTTTATTTATTCCTCTTGTTCTTGCAGCATCTCTTAGCAGTCTGCTGATCACTCCGTTCCCATCCCCGGGCTCCTCGTTTAACAAAAGCTGTGCTAGCAGCTACCAGCGGCGTTGGCGTCGCAGCCAGACTACCAGCTTGGAGAACGGGGTCTTCCCTCGATGGTGAGCTGGGAATTCAAATGCTGGTTGCTGCCCATACATTTTCCCCCGTTGTCAGCTTGATTCTGCTCTTGCATATGTACATCTGCGCTCGCTGCTGCTCTCCGTGGGGTATTGACAGAGGTGTAAGTCAGGCTGATCTTTTTTAGTCTCTCTTTTCCTCATGCAGTTCGTTGTTTTGCAGTAACTGGAAAGCCTTCAGCAGCATGTAAATCTGTAGGCTGTATTTTTGAGGATAAGAGGCCCTAAAATCCTACTCACAACACAAATTCTTGGCAGAGATGGGAGAGAACTAGAATACCATATTCTGATCCCACAAACACTTTCAATCCGGTTCCAGCTTCTGTGATTGCAGGATCAGTTAATGGTTGCTTGTAAAAAATCACAAAGTGGATGTTGTCAGAGGTGATGATTTGACAACACACGCAAACAAAAGGTGTTTGTTGAAGTTAAGTGTTCAAGAACTGAATTACACAGCAAACCAAGGTACAACTTTATCAGTGGATTACGTTAACTTTCTCTTTTTTTCATGCTCCAAGGTCCATGGATGAAAGTTTCAACTTGTCAGATGACAGCTCTGGTCCAAGCCCGGGAATTGTTAGGAAGAAAAAGATAGCAATTGGGGTTATTTTTTCACTCTCAAGAGATGAAGATGAAAACAACAAATTCAACGAGTTCTTCTTCTCACACTTCCCTCTTTTTGAGAGTCACATGAACAAACTGAAGAGTGCAATAGAACAGGTAAACACGCTCGCTTTGGATTCTTGCCCTTGTACTGCTCTGTGTTCCCCCAGCCCTGTCAGATTTAATTCCTAACTCCTGTTGCTTGTTACAAAATGTGGGATCAACTTGCTCTTGGGTGTAGGAATTGCATCACTGCAGTCAAAACTTTGACTCCTGTGCCTTAAATGATGAAATGCACAGAAGAAGCAGAAGCTGCAAATGTGCCTCACCTGTCTTCCCTCAGATAGGAAAGCTGGCACTTGTACCATCATTTTATCACTTAAATGTTTTTGCATGACCAGTTGCATGGAAGATAGAGGCAAACACATGACTTTGTTTTCCATTTTCTGTGCTTCTGAAGCTCTGTGTTACTCATCTGTTTAATGATTGCTTTCAAGGCTATGAAAATGAGCCGGAGATCAGCTGATGCCAGCCAGCGGAGTTTGGCCTATAACAGGATTGTGGATGCCCTTAATGAATTCAGGTGAGCAGTGTGACTTCTGCCTTTTGTGGCTGTTCCTTCAAAAGCAGAGTCTGTTTTAGGAGGACCTTCTTAGTGCAGGATAAGTAACTTACAATGTGTAAAGTCTCCTGCAAGTGTAAGTACGGCGAAGGATTGGTGATACCAAGCCATTCTGACCTGTCTGTGTTTTCAGATTTTGCCAAGTGTGTGTATCCATCAGGGCCTGGTGTGAACAAGACACAGATGATCAATGTTTTCTGTGCTTTAGGTGGTAATGGAGCTCACAGTGACCTCTTATATTATCTTTTATAGCCTGTTGAGAGGGGGAAAAGCATTGTAAAGCCACGTTTAGGAAATCTACCTTAGTGTGTATTTTCCTGATGTGTGAGCAAAGCTCACTGCACTCTAAATTGTGCTCTAAAGGTATTTCAGATAACTAGGTAGGAACAAGGAGAGCTGTCTTTTCCCACAGTAAAATGCAGTTCTGTAATCTCTGGCTATCAGTACCTGCAGAGCCTCTCTGTTCAACAGTTAATATACAAAGTAACACAGATAAGCACATCCCTGGCATTTAGCTGTATTTTCTTTCCATAGTTGAAGTCATGGGGGGGGGAGGGAATTAAGATGAAATCCATCTGTTTTGAGTGATTCATCTCCTCTCAGATGGGAGTGGCAGGGTGCTTCCTTTTACAACCACTGTAGAGCTACTTTTTAGAGACATTATTGAAGACAGTGCTCTGATGTTATAAAAAGAAAATCCTGACATCAGGATGTATTTTACTAACAGTGAAGGATCCTGAGGGTTCACTTGCTTTTCTACAATTCCACATACTACCTGAATGCCATGGATTAGGTGGTGCTGCAGGATGAAGGCACAGTATATTTTTTTATTTTTTTTAGAAGCTCCAGGCAGTCACAAGGAAGGGCAGAGGATATGTTCTGTAGGGACAGGAGGCAGGGAAGAGGGAGCACGTGGGCCTGCGGTGAGAGGTGGATGGGATCAGCTGTGCCAAGAGAGGGAGCAGAGAGAGCTCGTGACTGGGAGCCGCTGATCCTGCCCAGGGGCCTGAGACGAGTTCAGCAACTGGGAGCAGCCACCGTGGTTCTCTGCTCCCCCAGCTCTGCTCTGCCTCTCCCCCCAAGCCATTTCTCTGCCTTCCCACCCTCTCTTACACCACCTCCCCAGCTGTTTGCCCAAATCTTCCCCCAAAACATTCCTCCTCGAGGTACCTTCAGCGTACTTTGCCCGTTCTCCTTTGTCCTTCCAAGTTAAACAGTTCCAGAGGGCTGGGGAGGGGCACTTATCCCGAGTCAAAAGTAGGAATAATAACCCTGAAAACACAAGCCAAATCCCCCACGCTGGCTTTTCCTGCTGGAGGGGAGCTCAGCAGCGTGGAGCTGGGATGGGATGAGGAAGGGTGCTGTGGACAGGCTGAGGAGGAAGGTGCAGATGGCACTCTCCTGCACACCAGGAGCTGGGATCATTCCCATGACACAGCCCTTGCATAACCAGCACTGGGAGCATGTGTCCAACCACCAGTTTTATGCAGAGGTTTCCATGGTGATATAAATATTACTCCTTAATAGTGTAACGAGGTAAATTAAATCCAGTTTAATTTCATGGAAATGAATTTCCTGGGGCAGCAGCCTTTGGCAATTCTGGGTTTTGTTGGCTTTTTTAAGGGATTGCATTCAGAGGTGGGCAGCAGCCGGTGCCCCCAGCCCAGGCAGGGTCCTTGTACCCCTGTGACTTCCCCATTTCTGTGGCAGGCAAGAGCCCCTTGCTTTTCAAAGCCATGCAGGATGTGTCTGGTAAGAAGCAAGAAGCATATTTAAATACTGCAGGCTGGATGCAAAGATGCTTTGGCACAGGTTCAGCAAACCCATTTAGGACACTATTATCTCTTTAGGCGTCTGCTTTCCCACTGAAGTCACGGGGAAGTCAGGAGCCGAGTCCTTTGGTGAACCTGAGACTTGTGTTGATTCCTGCCCTCTTAGCAAACTGTGCTGGAGGGAAGAAGGGTGCTGACTTCAGTGGGTTGGTGATTCTAAAATGTAATCCCGTGCTGGTTTAACTCATTGCAGTCTGGTTGGTTTTGGGGTGGCTTTAAAGGAGAATCTTGTTTGTTTGTTTGTTTTTCTTTAACCCCCCCACATTTTCAGAGGTGCCCAAGAGTAGCTGATGTGCAGTCTGGTGATCAGAATAACCTCGATGAGTGGGGCACGGGGGATGTGCTGCTGTGCTGATCAGAGAAGGGAGGAGGGAGCGTGCAGGAAAGGGGCTGTGGTTGGAGGTCACCCCACTACCTGCAACAGAAATTGTAAGGAGCTGCCTGCAGGGTCAGCAGGCATTTATCTGCTGCTACTGGAGGATAGAGGGGGAGAAGAAAAGACAGCAAAACAGACCCTTGCTTTGCTTTTGTTGTCTCACGTAGGGAAAAACAAAGCTGCCTTCTCTGGAAGGCTCTGCAAATGGATGCTGTTGATAAATTTGCCATCGATTTGGTGCCCAGCTCCAGCCCTACCCTCACATCATTAGTCACTTTACAGCAATTTTTAATTTTCTAAAGCACTGATGGGTTTAGCTATTAACACCTGACTTAGAGGCTTAGAACTCTCTGTGGATGTCAGCTGTGCAGACACATGACTTATGAAATAAGCTACTGTACTTGCATAAACATTTCGGCTCCCCCAGTCCCCGAGGCCGGCGCAGCACATTGATAACACAGATTATGCATCTGACTAATACCTGTGTGGCACAGACGCAGGCTGGCAAGGAAACCCTGATCTCGGGGCCTGGGGAAACACCTCTCTCTGCTTTCTGGCAGACAGATTTGATCCTATTTTCTGCCAGTAATTTTTAAGCAGCTTATGCTGCTGTGAACTGACTGGTGCGTTCTGCTCGGTGGTGCCAGCACGGGCACGGAGTCGCGGGGGCTCCCCTGCTCCTGCACTCCCTGCAGTGGGGATTGCCTTTGTTTACTCGCTCCTTTTTAAGGAAAAGCCATCTTTGGAACGCAGAAATGAGGATAAGGGAGCAAATGCACGTGAATTAAGCTTTATAAGCCGCTGGTGTTTTTTCTTTGCCGTTGTGTTGCGGCTCCTAAATAGCAGAGCAGCTCTGGGGGCACAGGGCTGGGGGTCCGTGTGTTTTCCTCGGGGAGGAAGGGGTTGCAGCAGGTTGCTCTCATCTGTGAGGAGCTGTCTGCCTCGTTTGGTTTGCACAGCACCAGGGAAAGATGTCTCAGACTGGTACTGAAATCCGGGCCCAAGGCCAGGGTGGTTTGGGGTGTGTGTGGGTGAGGCAGGAGCAGCCGTGCTGTGCCATCCTGTCTGCAGGAGCAGGGCTGCTCGCCTCGGTGCCATCTGTGCCCGCTGGGGCAGACCCCAGAGGGGCTGAGGAGGGGTTTGCTCAGGGCTCCCTTTCCGCTTGGCAGTTGGCTCTCCCGCCCTGTGGGGTGTGAAGGTGTTTCCTGAGGGGCTCCCCCGGCCCCTGTGCCCGGTGCTGCAGTGCTGGGGCTGAGGTGCCTGTAAGCTCCGGGCTGGAGTTCAGCCTCCCGGAGGCGTTTCCAAATATAAACCAATTTAAATGCACTGGAACCCTCAAAAGAGCAGAGTCTCTCATTAACTGAACTTTCCCTCGCTGGTGTGTGGGGGCGGTGAGGGAGGGAGGGGAGGGGGCTCCTGCTGCAGATGGCTGAGAGGAGAGGGGCCAACTGGGTTTGTAATGGTTGTTGTTTTTTAAATCCAGTTAACTTCCCTGTAGTGTTCGGGGAGGGTTTCTCGGGTTTTCATGTTTTGTTTTGTTTTCGGTTTTGCCCTTTCCTTACTTGCAGGGGAGCGTTTCCCTGGGTGTCTGCAGAGCTGGGAAGCAGTTAATCCTTGCCCTTGGTCTCTGTGCCATTGCTGCCTGCGCTGGCATGGAGGGTTCCCTGCACTGCAGTCACATGCCTGCTGGCCAGGGGCCAGGGCAATCTGATCTGGCTCGGAGGAAACACTATCAGCTGCAGATGCAGCCAGGGTTACCAGAATAGTAAATAACAAATCACAAGACTCGGGCTATCTTTTCAACGAAAACAAATATTTTAATGTGTTGGTTTTAGTATAGAAGTAGTTTCTTTTTTCAAAACAGCCGAGCTGCAAGAGGCTTGGCTCGGGTTAGTTTGCATAGGAAGGAGAAATAAACTGTATTTTACGTTAAATTGTGCTGTTTATCTTCTGCTTCTCAGGTCAGCTGTGTCTGGGGGGTGTAGGTCTTGAGACTTGTTTTGAGCTTTGAAGTCCCTGGACTTGGGGTTTCTCCTTTTCTTGGGGCCTCTTTAACATCCACTCCAGTTAATGAGCTGTGAACAGAAAGCTTTCCCTTAATAATCCCATCCCTAGTCCCAGCTTGCTCCTGCAGAGGAATGAAATCCCAGTGCCCCAAGCCCCTGTGCTGCCAGAGACCCCCTGTCCCCTGCATGTGGCAGTGCTGGTGCCCCACTCGTGTCCAGTCTGGCAGGACTTTGTGCCCAGTCTGTCACCAGGCTGGGCTTTCCTCCCAGGAGAGGACCAGGAGCAGAGGGTAACATGGAGCAGTGACCCAGCAGCCAGCAAAGCCTCTGAGGGCTGGGCAGTGCAAAGGTAACTCAGCTGTCCCTCTCTCCAGCCCACTGGCTGCTTTCTGGTGTTCTCATCATGCCTGTGGCAGTGGAGGGTCTGAAGTTGTAACCTTTGAGGAAGACAGGGTTGTTTTGGACTATTGTGAGCACACAGAATGGATTTTGTATTTGGTGAACACAGGTGGAAAAAATAAGGCAGAGAATGGCACTGCCCTCTCACCTCCCTCCCTCTGGAGCAGCCCCAGTGACTCGAGTCACCTTCAGTGCCCTCTGGGGAGCTGCTCTGAAGGTCTTGTCCCCACCCAGCTGCTTCTCTGCCAAATAGCTGGGGGGTAACTCCTTCCTCCCCTGGGAGCCCCCATGCCAGGGCTGGGATGTGCTGTGCTGCTGCTGACGTGCTGCTCTCACTTCCTGGGAGTTGCACTTTAAACACTAAACCACAGAAGATTTGGCAGCTGCTGCTCGAGTGTGTTTGCCTGCCTGGCATGCACAGCCATGGCTTTACTTCTGGAAGTGTCCATGAATTTTGAGACCAAGATATGCAGAGAAGATCTTTATAAATCAGGGGGTGGTACTGGGGATAATGGGATAATGTAAATCTTTGTCTTGTAAAACAAAAATACCTCATCTAGAAAAAGTAGTGCATTAAGTGGGGAGAAACTTGAATTGATCAGTCATTTCCCTTGTCCCTTTGTTTTTTTTCGGGCTTACATTTTTACTATTATAAAAATACAGGTTCCCATAGTGTCATAATGGAGGCTTTGTACTTAAAACTAAACTATGATTTAGTTTAGATTTTCAAGAGTTTAACAGTAATCTGAGGGGTTTTAATCTGGTATTTTACTGCAGAGCCAAATTTTTAATCATAGATTTACTGTCCTCTGTAGAGTCAAAAAGGATGTGGGTGAGTGTGTAACCTGAACAGCCATGGGGTGACTTTGACTCTCATACTCTCTATTTAAAGCCAAAGAGGTGAGCTGTTCCCCTGCTCTACACATCACACTTGGGTGGGTTTGGCCTTGAGATACACCAAGTTTTTAAAGCAAGGAGGAAGTTCAGGTATAAGTCAGATATAGATAAACTTGTCCTAGTCATAAATAAAGCAGAAGTATGTTTTGAATGAAGTGGAGAAAGCAAGGAGATAACAGAAGAAATCATTCCTTCTGCAGTCAGAGTAGGGCAGCTCTTGTGGCAGGGAGTGTTGCTGTGTTTGGGATCAGTTCAGGTGGATGCAGGAGGAACCTGTGAGGTTCAGCTCTCCCTGGTGAAGGGTGAATTCCTACTATTGAACGAGCAACATGGTTTGGATGATGGTGGACGAGAGAAATTTTGTTTCTGATAGAAATGACAGCTGGAACTAAACGTTGCAGTGAATTCTTTAAGCTGGGATCTCTGCCTTTCCTTTTTTTGTTTGTTTGTTTAGCCTGCTGATGTTTTGGTTTTGTTTTCTAGGACGACAATTTGCAACCTGTACACGATGCCCCGGATCGGGGAGCCCGTCTGGCTCACCATGATGTCAGGGACACCCGAGAAGAACCAGCTCTGCCATCGCTTCATGAAGGAGTTCACTTTCCTGATGGAAAACGCTTCCAAGAACCAGTACGGTGGATTTTAGTTTTTCAATTCCATATGTGATTGTGCCTTTTTGTTTCAAACCAAATTTCAAATAATCGGTTGTTAAAATCCTGGCAATCAAAGAATCAAAAGGCCGTCCATAAATACCTTCTTTTTAAAACAAAAAAGAAATAAGAAATTATCTCATTACATTTCTGCTTCCCCACAATCCTCTAAATCTTGGTAGAGGCTGAACATCTGAAACATGTCCATAGGAAGCATGTGATGGGTGTGGATGTCTGGAAGTGGGTGAACATACCTTACGAAATGCACTAATCTACCTTTCAGAATCAGTTGTCATATGATGAGCAGGGTTAGACATTCAGGAAGAGCTGTTTCTGTAATACTGTCTGACCACAAATTGCTCTTAAACCTTAAATCATTATAAATGGCACTGGTGTGCTGATCAGTGCTCACCTCTCTGGCCTCAGGCCCCAGCCCTGAGCGGGTGTTGAAAACTGAGAAAGAAAGTTCCTGATAAACTGGGGTGAATCTGATAAATTTACTCTTATGTCAACACTTCATCCCCTTTCCCCAGGGCACGAGTAGGGGAAGTTTTTAAAGCACTTGGCTCCAGTGAGGTCCTAAAACGAGCACGGACGTGTGCTGGGTGGGAATGGCACTGGCAGAGCAGCTGCTTGCTCCCTTTGCAGGGGGGGAAGGGGTGGCTCAGGGAAGGGGCTGCTGCTCCCATCCTCCAACTCTGCCACCACCTTTGTCATCTCTTCTCTCCCCAGGGGTCAGTGTGGTCCACCTGCTCCTGCCTCAGTGCAAGGGGAGAAGCCACAGGGAACTGTGAGGGGTTCAAATGTGTTTTCTTAAAATCGGTTCCTGCTTCAGTGGAAGCTTTTTTCCTGGACCATCCTGATCCTTGCCATTCTGAGCCCTACATATCTTGGTTACATTTAAATGGTCCTTTATCTGGGTTTGTTTGCTTTATTTTAAATACAGTAAGATTTACAGTGATGGAAGCAAGAGGAAATTATGCTCTGTATCCTTTCCAATACAGCTTTAAATCTCCTCTCCTCCTTCAGCTGTCTCCAGTGAGGAATTGACTGCATGGAAGCTGTAGGGTTCCTGATGCTTGTAAACTATTCAAATAATGTTATTTTGAGGCATTTAACTGTTTTCCTCCCCACACCTGAGCTGCTGAGGCCACCAGCACCATCTATTGGCGTGTGGAGGCTCCTGGGCCCTGCTCCTGCCAGGAAAACTGACTGGGAAGGGAAGTTCCCTCCACAGAGCAGAAACCATGCTCTATCACTGCAATAAATCAGATAGTTAACGTTTTTCAGAAAGGTTTTTAGCCTTAATTTCTTAGCTAGTGAAAACTTTTGCCAGCATAAGGGCACAGCTCCTCTGGCTGAGATACAGAACTTTGAGGGGGTTTATTTTTGAAAGGAGCAGCCTTGTGTGCTGGAATTGCACAAGTTATGTGAAAGAACACAGCACCCAGCTATTTTACAGGTTTGGTAGTGATAGCCTTCCTTCTCATCCATAGTCACAGATCTTGTGGGTTTGGGATCTCCTTGGAGTACAGAGGCCACACAGTGCCACTGCTTTCTTACAGTGAACAAAATAAGTTGGTTTTGAGATGTTTCACAGCGTAAAACTTGCAAAATAGGAAGTCTTGTAGTTATTGCCAAACAGAGGAACTGAGATGCCACAGAGGTAAAAATTTCATTTTACTTTAAATGCGTGTTCTAAGAATGAGCTTTGCAGGGGTGGGAGGGAGGGCCCAGCCACCCCTTCTGTCCCTGAAAACCAGGACTGAAGGGATGATCTGTGCTGACTTTATCAGGCTGTTTCTGCAATCCTTGATCCATCTAGACTGTGGAGCTGCTGTCAGTTTAACATCCTGAGTGTGTACCTGGAAAAAACCCCCATGCTGGATGTTTTGCTTTCAGGTTTTTACCAGCTTTGCTGACTGCAGTGCTGACTAACCACCTGGCCTGGGTCCCCACCGTCATGCCCAATGGCCAGCCGCCCATAAGGATCTTCCTGGAGAAGCATTCTTCCCAGAGCGTGGACATGCTGGCCAAAACCCATCCCTACAACCCTCTGTGGGCACAGCTTGGTACGTGGCAATCACCTCTAAAGCACCCAGCAGCTTTACAGGAATGGGTTTATGATGCTTGTTACTTCCCTCCCAAGTTATTTATTTCTTAATTCAAAATGAGACAAAAGTGTGTATTTCCAGCTTAGAGGTGGTCACTGTATTTTTTTATGTGTGCTCTAGTTTCTTAAGGCATTATGTATTGTAAAATGTTAGCCCAAAAGTAAGGCCCTCTTTAGTCACCTCTGTGGGGTTCCTTAAGGTCACCTGTCCTGGTGCTGGTGGAGGATTCCAGCTCTCCCCTGGCCCTCTATCTAGAAGGAAAATCCATTTTTAATTTTTGGGATGCTGCTATCAATAAGCCTCATTCTAGAAAGAGAAAATCGAGGAAATCCATCTTTTGATCAGAAATGAACACACTCTTAATATAATGGATTGATGCAGAACAGGAAATCATGGCTCAGCAACCTTCTGGGAAGGTCTCAAAGCCCAGTCAGTGTAGCTGGTCATACTGTCTGCTAATTGCAAGTAGAGGAGGTCAGGATGCCCTGCTCTGCAAGGAGATAAGGTCAGAATGCCCTGCTCTGCACACACACTCTCCTGGAATTTGGTTAGGGAAGGGAAGGGAGAGTTCTGGGAGGTTGTCCTGTTCTGGTACAGGCAAGAATGGCCAGGGAGTTGACAAGAAGACTTGATTTCAGAGCTCATGGGACTTAAGGGACCCACTGTGGTTAGAGTGGCATTTGAGGCTTCTTGGGCCCCTTGTCCCCTCATCCCTGCAGCTCCCTAATATCTCCAGAACACACAGGCACCTGCCCAGGTGACTCTGGAGTACAGTCAGAACACCCCATCCAACCCATAGCAGAGCTCAAGGAGGGGAACAGAAGGAGGTTGGCTCCAGCCATGCACCTGCCACCATCACTTTTTGCCCTCATTCCTGGCATAGGTTTGCTTCTTTTACAGCTTTCTCTTGTGGGTAAAAGTTCAGCCCAGTTTGCAGACTCTCCAGGGTAGGTGGATGCAGACGCCTCCTCTCTCCCATGGCTATATAAGGATCCCAGGAGACGAACCTCCAAAGCTGGAGTGAGGTGGTCCCTGATGTGTGAGATCAGATGTCCCCCTGACCAGTGGCTCACCTTACAGACTGATACCAACAGCATCTTTGGGATTCTATCTGTTGAAAACAAACTAGAGGATAGCTGTCATCACTCTGCTGCTTTAGTATTTCTCTGTTGTAGACCTGGCCTTTGAAATCCAGCCCCAACAATTGCTGTTAGGAGAATAATTTATTGCAAAGATGCCAAATAATTGTGTGTTTGTTTCCTGTCCTAGGTGACCTGTATGGGGCTATTGGATCACCTGTGAGATTGGCAAAAACAGTTGTGGTTGGCAAAAGGCATGACCTGGTCCAGAGATTGCTTTACTTCCTCACTTACTTCATCAGATGCTCTGAACTTCAAGAGACACATCTTCTAGAGAACGGGGAGGATGAGGCCATCGTCATGCCCGGCACTGTGATCACCACCACGCTGGAGAAGGGAGAAGTGGAAGAGTCTGAGTATGTGCTTGTCACGATGCACAAGAACAGGGGCAACCTGCTGCCCACGGAGTCTGAAGAGACGAGAACTGCCAACTGCAGCTGTAAATACTGCAAATGTCCCCCTTCCCTGGCACAGAACATAGAAGGGGTTCCACAGCACGAGCGAGAAGACACACAAAGCACTCCCAAGGGAGAGCTGGAAACTTCTTCTGACGAGAGCAGAACCATCGTCCCCGACGACGGGCAGGAAGATGCTGTGGATGTGAAGCAGCCGAGGCCCTGCATGGACACCAAGCTGGAGACTGTGGTGTGCACGGGGGCGGCTGCAGGGCCAGACTCTGGGGTGGAGGCCCCAGGGAGCGCGTGGAGGGGCGAGGAGGGGCTGGAGCCGGGCAGCCCCGCGGGCGGGGGCACGCGGACACCCGGCATCGCCGTGGAGAAGAAGCCCCCTGACAAGCTCTTCTGCGACGCCTTCCCCTGCGCCGCCGAGGCCCAGACAAAGGTGACTTTCCTCATCGGAGATTCCATGTCACCTGACTCAGACATCGAGCTGAGGAGTCAGGCAGTAGTGGAACAAATTGCCAGGCATCACAGCCCGCCAGCAGCGGAGGCAGCAGTGTCTGCTGATCAGAACTGTGAAGCTAAACAAACTGTTGAGGACCAAAATAGAGACTGTGGGACAGCTGAACCCTTTCCTCAAGTTGCTAGTGAGCATCAGAGCTGGAACCCAAACCCGTGCAGTGCTGAGAGCATGAGCCTGTTTGACGAGTATTTCACTGATGACAGTTCAGTTGAAACCCGGACTATTGATGATATTCCAGGGCAAGCAGCTACGGACCTTCTTGCTCACAACAGTAGTTTAGAGTTTTCTAAAAAGCTGTGTACAAAGGCTTGCAAACCACCTAGTGAATTTTGTAAATTCATGGACTCTGTTCGACAAGAGACCTACAAAAACTGCTTTAATGAGCAGGACCAAAGAGAGAAAATCTCTATTCGTGTCCCCTGTGGGGACAGAGAAAACGTAGAGAAAAAAGTCGCCCCAGGGATTGATTGGGACATTCCAAGAAATGAGAGTTCAGACAGTGCCCTGGGTGACAGTGAAAGTGAGGATACAGGCCATGATCTAACTAGACTGGGCAGTAACTATTATGGAGGAGAGCAAGAAGATTGGGCAGAGGAATATGAGATTCCCTTCCCTGGGTAAGTACTGTTCAGCAGTAACACAGTCTAAAGAAGATGGAGCCTCTTCTCATGTCACATGTTTGGAGGACTGTAGCCTAACTTGGCACCAGGGTTGGAAAAGTGTCTCTTGAGCTTGCTAGTTGTTAAGGAATATGGCGAGATCAGTGGTCTGGAAAAAAGTATTAATTGTGCATCATGATCTTGGCTTGTGTTCTCTGCTTCCATGACTGCAAAAGCTGACTTTAAACTCCTTAAAAAGTGCTTGAATGGAAGTTAGAAGAGCTATGATAAAAGTGGAAATGCAACCTCTCTGCAAGCTGAATTTGCTGTTTATTGTTTATTGTTGATATTCCTTTCTTGCAGGTCAAAATTAGTTGAAGTGAACTCTGTCCAGCCCAGTATTGCCAATTTCGGAAGATCCTTACTAGGAGGCTACTGTTCATCTTATGTCCCTGACTTTGTTTTGCAAGGAATAGGAAGTGATGAAAAGCTGAGGCACTGTTTGGTGTCAGATTTGTCTCATGCTGTGCAGGTAATTAAGCTATATTTGGTAAATGTATTTCTCACAGTAGGGGAAGGTAAATGTTTTTGAACATACAAACCTGCTGGTAGTGGAAATATTTACTGTCACAGCTCCTGTCACGTCTCCCCAGTCCCAGGTCACCAATTTTTTCTCTTCTCTCGGTTCATGTATCTGAAACACGTGGGTGTTTCACTGCAAATGTGGATCACAAAAGATTAGACTTCCACTGAAGCCAGTTGGGAGGCCCTTGCCTTGGGAAGAGGGATCTTGGTGCTAAGCCATAGAGGAATCATCATCTCCTGTAGGCATGGCAGGGGGTGGTTGTGTGCCCACAGGATGGGATGATGTTAAACCAGCCCAAAAGCTGAGGTTGTGCATCTCTTCCTGGGCAGGGTCTTGCTGCAGAGGGGCAGAAGCTCCCTTTGCTCCCTCCTCTGTCCCTGCACATCTGACCAATGTGCTTGTGCAGCAGAATGTGTCCTCCACAGTGAAGCCACCAGGAATGTTTAATATTTTGGGGGCATTTCTCCTTCTTTAGGATTGTAGTCCATGTGTCCAGTGGTGATGGCTTCACTGGAAAAGGAGAAACCAATGTAAAGATAATTGTCCAAAAGGGACTTGTGCTACTCACGTGTGCTGGTGATCGATCATCTCTTCTCCACAGAAGCTTTTCCCTGGATGAACTGGGGCATGACTGGGAAGCGTGGTATTCCCTACCTCTTTTAGTCTCCAGGAAAGGAGTGGAAAGTGGGCTGTCACTGAAAAGTGTGATTCTGCTCCCCTCTGGTTTATTCCCAAGGGAATGGGGAAAAACCCCAGACGTGCACAGGCTGGGGAGCAGCCGCTTTCCTGAGAGCCTCCAAAACATCCCCTTTTTCCATCTTCTCACATTAACAACGTGAATCAGACCTGTGGCTCTTCCCCACATTTCATCTCCTTCCCTTGTGCCCAGCTCCACAGGGAATGAGTTTTTCTCCCTGGGTGGTTGTTCCAGGGGCTGGTTTAAGCCACATGTTTAAGCCATTTGGGAAGTGTAATTGAATTTCAGGCAAGAGAGGCAGCAGTGTGAGGTACCTGCTGCTGTGGGACAGATGTGGCTGAAACACAGCCTGACTGAGCCACATTTTTATGCTTCTCTTCAAGTACAACAGTAACTGCATCCCAGCACTGTGTGAGGTCCCTGTGGGACTCTTTGGAAGGAGGTGCTTCCTAACAGTCCAGGCCAAAAAAGGTATTAGGGAAGGACAGTGGGTTTCTAAATACTCCCTTTTTCAACCCCCTTTTCAGGGCTTGGGAGAGGTGCAGCACCCGCTGGAAGGAATGGCAAGGCACAGGCTTGGTTCCTGACTCCCTCTGCTGGCCTCCCATGAAGGGAAACCAGTGACAACTGGGAGTAGCCCGACCTTGTTAACACAGCCGTGCTGAACGGCAAATTGGAGTTTTGGTACTTTCAGTTTTAGGAGTTTAAAATATACTTTAGATATGTCAGAACTCTTTATTTCAAATATCAAAATATGTAGCTGTCAACCAGTGACACACTTCTGAGCCTGGGAGAGAAGGTAGACTAGGCACCATTCTTCTGAGACTGTGCCTTGCTCACAAAACCCCTCTGTTTAATGGATGGAGTGCAGCGTGAGCACATGTAACTGGATTTTAGGGGAAACAGTGTCTGGGATGCTATCCTGCTGTCCAGGGGTGCTATCCTGCTGCCCAGGATGGTGATGCTTTGTGAAAAGACCGTTGTCATTTGTCATTCTCAGGGTTCTGCTCTTCATTTTGTGTTCCCAGCACCCTGTTCTGGACGAGCCCATCGCAGAGGCCGTTTGCATTATTGCAGACACGGACAAGTGGACGGTGCAAGTGGCCAGCAGCCAGAGAAGAATGATTGACAATAAACTGGGAAAAGAAGTGTTAGTCTCCAGTCTCGTCTCCAACCTGCTTCATTCCACTCTTCAGCTTTACAAGCATAATTTATCTCCAAACTTTGTAAGTCTGAATGGCAATCGAGAGGGTGATGGTTTTATAGCACCCTTTAAGGAGGTGTAAGATTCTGCCTAGTGTTTGTATCTGTAGCCACAATTTTAGTAGCCAGTGCATCCTCTAATGTAGCTGTTTGAGCTGCCTATTGAAATGCCAGTCTGTAATCAAAACAGCTGCCTCATTAATTCTGATTTAACGTGTAATCAAAGGCTTCTGCTGCAAAGCAAGAGTCCTGCCAGTGAATATCTCTCCTACACACAAGCACAGAACAGGCAACAGGCATGTGTGGTCTGTGCTGTTCTGCTCTGAGGCTGCTTTAGTTCAGAGAGAGCTCTGTCTTCCCTGACACATGTGCCTTTGCTTTCTAGTGTGTGATGCACCTGGAGGATCGGCTGCAGGAGCTCTACTTCAAAAGCAAGATGCTGTCTGAGTATCTCAAGGGCCAGATGAGAGTCCACGTGAAGGAGCTGGGCGTGGTGCTGGGGTATGGTCACAAACACCCTGGGTGTCCTGGTGCCACATCCCCTGCCTGGGCTTGTTCTAAGCACAGCAAAATGGATTCCCAAATGGGACTGGAACTCATACCCATTTGGGTACAGGCTTCTGCTTAGCCATTGCTGGATCCCAAGGATCCCCCAGCCTGTGTCTTCCCCCCAGGCAGGAAGGTGGGCTCAGCACTCTGGAGCTTATCAGACTCCCTGCTTAGGTGGTCAGTCAGCACTGAACAGCCTGATTCCTTCAGGCTAGCTTTCCCTAACGTGGCACAAAACACCCTCTGTGTCATGTAAGGCACACAGTACCTCTCTGTGGGTGTGGGGCACAGGCAGAGGAGCTGTTGAAGGGGTGTTCACAGGAAGGCAGAGGAGTACAGGACGAGCAGGAAGGCACACGGAGCACGTGTGGTGCTGGAGCTGGGGGAGCAGCTGGCACTGCTTCAGCCCAGTCCTCTGCTCCTACACTGTGTCCCCCAGCTGTTACTCCCTTTGCTGTGAGGTTAGGAAGGAATTGGGTGTTCTTCCTCCCTCCATTTGCTTCCCCACCAGTTTGTTGGTGCTGTGAAAACCCCCCCAGACAGGTAGGAGCTGAGGCAGCGCTGGCAGTGCGTGAGCAGGCACAGCTGGAGGGTACTGGGAACAGTGTGGCAGCTGCAGAGAGTAACCCAGGGCCCAAGTGCAGGGGCTGAGCAGGCTCTGTGGGCACTGACACGTGTTCAGCCCCACCACGTTCCGGGCTGGATTAAATGTGACTCTTCTGCTTCCTTCCAGGATTGAATCCAGCGACCTCCCTTTGCTGGCAGCTGTAGCGAGCACTCACTCTCCCTACGTTGCCCAGATCCTACTTTAACACGCCAGAGCCCACAGACTTAAACTTTTTGCCTCTCTGGAAACAAAGTGGAAGACAACTTGTTCTGGCTCCTTTCTCTTTGCAGCAATTCAAACAAACTGCTCGCTGAGCTGCAGCACCTCCATATATGACTGCACAGTGTGCAAACAGTTGGAGACTTCTCCTCTCCCACTCGGCCATTTATCAAAAAGGATAAAGAAAGGAGTAAAGAAAACTGAGTAAGCCTGAGCTTTCAGCCACGGAAAAGTGAAGATTTTAGCAAAGCTGAAGATCTGCGTTTTTTAGCAGTTTCTGCCACAATGGCTGACTGTGACTTACACTGGGGAACGGAGGAAGAACTGCTCTGAGAAACACATGATGCCATCAGCCCTTAGGAACTGAACAGGAGAGAGCAGCTGCTGCCTCCAGCCCGGCCTCAGCCGAGCAGGATCTCCTTGGGATCTGTAATTCTCAAGCTGCGATGATTTGTAAACAACTTCTACTTTTTCATGTCATAGTCCAGTTCTGGATTCTTCCCAGAGGAAGAACGGGGCCTGCTTTGTTTTGTAAAAGGCTTATTAATGACAGTCAGCTCCAGAATTTATTTATGATCTTTCTCTTGGGAAGAGGGAAAAGCAGGGGACAGAGGGGGACAGGGAGGAGGAAGGAAGAGGCCAACAGACAAACTAGCGATGGAGATTCTTTCTTGGCTGGATGCTGTAACCAGTATTAAATGTTTATAATGTTTAAATGTTGCTTTATACTAAGTGATGCTTTTCTTCCACAACGTAATCAAAATGTTAAAAACAAAAATAATCTAAAGAGAATGTTGGCTGAAATTTCCCCACGGGGTCCCCAGAATGACATGACAATTACCTCTAACTTTTTTATGATCTTTAATGTTCTTGCAACACCATATTCTTTTTACAGCAGTCAGTCAGCCAGCTATTGAAATAATGAACTAGAAATAATTGTACCAAAGCACTGGGGACAAAATGAGTAGACTATTACCCTTAATTGCTCAGGTAACTAATTGATACATTTTTTAAAACCATTCTACAAAAGAAATGAACATTGATTACACCATAGTGTAGTAATATCCAAATTATTTTTTGACAAATATACCCTGCAGATGACTCTAATCCCTTTTCTACTCACTCGTGTAATTACCAGCAGGAAATGTTGTTTGTTTTATTCTCAGCATTTCTCTTTTACTCAGCCATCACTGGTTTGTCACTGTATATACAATAGTTGTACGAGTAGCTGATGGACCCAACCTGGTGTAAGTCATGTAAATAGACAGTGGGAGGTGGATTATGTTTTCAAAGGCTCTACTACCTCAGTTTAACTGGACACTTCATTCTAGGCTTTGCTTTACGTATTTGTCCTGGCAGCCAATTAATGTTGCTGATTTTTAGCTTCTGTTTTCATTGATTACGTTCAGTATATTGAGTTTCATGGATTATCCTCACAAGTAGGAGACACGTATTCACTTGGTGGCTAAACTCTGTAAGAAATTCTATAAATGCATCATTCTGTGATCATCCCTCCCATAGTACAACACGCCTGCTATTGGTGTTTGCAGGGTTGCTTCAAATACAAATCTATTTGAACCATTTGATAAACCTGAAAACAACAGGGGAGATCCCTGCCCCACCACTGTCAGCGACAGAACTCTCCTCCCTTCCTTCTCTGGGGCCAGGATTCACCCAGGGCGGTTTTTCAGCGCTGTTTAAAATCTGTCCCTTAAAGCTGTTCCAGGCAAAATCCACAGGGCACAGCTGCCCCCCACGCCAGGAGGTGACCCCAGGAGGTGACCCCAGCGCTCACCCAGCAGTGTCACTGGAACCCTGTGCACAGAACCTCACGCTGACTGCTGCAGGGGAGGAACTCGATGTGTGATCCAAGGGTTTGTTTCTCCCCTGTTTTTCAAATGTCCTTTCCTCGCCACACAGTTGTGTTACATCTGGTTTTTGGAACGAGCATGAAACAGGGCCTGATTGTGTAAACACATTTGTGATGAACTCCAGGGTTGAGCTCCACGTGTGGCTGTTGAACTCTTGGCTGGGGATGTGCTGTGGGCAGTAGTTGAGTCCTGAGTTGTGCCCAGACTGGCAGGGGTGGCCTGGCCATGGCAGCACTGCCGGGGCTGGCGGTGAGGGGGGCTGAGGGTGCACTCCTTCCTTGGGTGGGTTTGTCTGTAGCAGTGCCCAGAGAGCTGGGCAGCTGCCCACTAACCCTGGCACCCCCCAGGACTGAGCTTGCAGTGACCCTGACGGGAGAACTGTGTCCTCCTCCGAGCCATTACTGGCAAATCGTTGGGGTTGCTTTGAAACGGGTTTGACTCTCCAGAGAGGCCCTTGCACGGCTTGAAATAATATTAATGTGAGAAGGAGGTGGCTGTGGAGGGGCACCTTCTGTGCTGTCCTGTGCCCACTGCTGCTCGTTAGTGGTGTTAATGATGTGTTCAGTCAGTCCCAGGCTGATGCAGCTTCCTCGGTGTCCTCCCCCGTGCCAGTCCCTCCCCTCGGCCCCTCTCAGCAGTGTTGTGGGCAAAACACAACCAAAACCCTCGTGGCATGGGAAGTTTTCCCGTGAGTTAATTTTTTTGGGGTACATGAACAATGTGGTACGTCTGTCTGTTTGTTAAATAACACAAAAAGGGATTTTTACAGGCTGTAGCGTCGACTTTTTAAAATATATCGCGATTGTTTTATGTGAATAGGAAACTAATGTTTGATTTCTTTTTTCCACTATTCCCAATCTCCATTATTAACATGTCTTAATTTTCTGGCTGAAAAACTAAGTGTACTAGAAACACAAATTAGCAAATTTGGTTTTGTTGCAATTGGCAAACACTGGGCTGCTAAGAACAAAAACTGTTTAAAAGAACAGATTTTACACCTTGCATATGTTTTCCCTATTAGTTCTTAGAGATGTTTTATGACAATTTTTTGCTTTCTCTAAATTATTTAGATGGTGGTACTTGTAAAATGCTGGGTAAAATGTACATACTTGTTATCTCTTCTGTTTTTGTATATATTTCCCAAGATGTGCACTTGTATTATAATAACCATTCCCAATTTTAGGGGAAATTTGTGCAATAAATACAGTATGTCAATTTACTTCTGGTACCTTTTGTGTCCCTTTTTTATGCATGTATGAGAGCGTGGGTGAGTGTGTGAATAGAACCATCTCCTGCTTGACTGTCTCTCCTCTCCCCTGTCCATTTTGGGCCATGCTTCCTGTGCTTAGTGCTGCTGCAGCCATTTAATTTGGGATTTCTTAAGGAATTAATAGTTTCAAATAGAATTTGTGTTTGAACTTCCTGTCCCTTCAGTTGGGAATGTCGTTGGCCCCAAAAAAGCAATAGTGAGACAGGAGGGAGGCCCTGACCCTCTGTACCAGTGCTTGAATTTGCTTGAGAAGAGACACAAGCAGAAGGGGCTGGTCTGTGCACTGGTTTGTGCATTCATTGCTGAAGTGACCTACAAAGCAGTTTGTCACAGGAGTGTTTGCAATTCCTCTCCTACAAGGCATTGTATTGGTGCCCATCTGCCCAATCCCTTTTCTGTCTCTCTGGTCACTGCACAGGAAGGGAGGTTATTGAGGAGTCTCTCTAAGGTTTTTTTAAATGTAAGTTCAAATTGTGATAACAGTGCTGCCAAGAAAAGTGAAGTGATAATCATGCAACAGGAAAAATAACTAATTTAGAAAGATGTAGCAGAGCAGAGAAATGAGGCTTTAGAGCATCTCAGTTAAATCAGGTGCTCCCAAAAAGGGGAAAAAGAACAAGCAGGAGATGAAAACCTTTGCCTGAAGCAGCTGCATCTTGTATTTGTGATAAAACATTCTCGTGGTTTCCTTCCCTGGTAGGTACCTCCCCCAGGTGCAGGTCGATGTCCCCAAGCCCTGTCCTGCAGTGCCCAGCCGTGGGCAGGGGACAGTGCTGGATGGCACAGGAGCCTTCTGGGATTTCCACCTGCACCTGCCAAGCCCTGTCCTGTAGAAGGGTGCCTGTGACCCCAGTGTTTGGTTTCATCTCTCGCAGGAATGAAAGGCCCAGCAGCCACCTCCGAGTGCTGTCCTGTGACACCACCATGAGCTTCCCCCGTGGGCAGGGGTGGATTGCCCAGCCCCTTCTCCGTTCCCAGCCCAAGCAGCACTGCATCAAATGGCTCAGTGCTCAGTGTGGGTGAGTCGACAAAAAAGCAATTAACACAGAACCATTGCCTTTTAATCCTGATAACACAGGGGTTCATTGCTGGCCTGGTGCTCCTGTGCCACGATGGACTCACAGGGCAGAGCCTGCGGTCCCACAGCAGCGCTGGAGGTGAGGTGAGGGCAGCTCCAGCAGAACCTGCAGCAGGAGATGCTCAGCACTAGCTGGGAGCAGGGGAGGCTCTGCCAGGGGATGCTGGGGATGTGCCCTGTGCACTGCCAGACCTCCTGCAGGGCTCCTCGGGCCGAGTGCACCTGACAGGGCAGAGAATTTGGTGTTACTGGAGTAGATGGTCATGAGGTGTCCTCCTGACAGGGATGGCGAGGGTAGCTGGAGTCATGTGTCTCTGTGGGTGTTTGGCAGAGATGATGGGAGCAGTACATTCATCAGTATAATCACTGCATCATCCAGAAAATGCTGATGTTAATGCCCAGAATTGATTTCCTTTTTAACTCTCCAGCTAGACTGGGACATGGCACTTGCTAGCCAGTATTTTTAATGTATTGTTACTTCTTTTCTGTAACTCCCTTAATTTTCCTGAAACAAAGGGGAAAGCTAATTTACTTTGCTGAAGCAAAGGCAGGAGGGAAGCCACAGGCACTTGAGCACCACTGTGTCTCTCATCCTTTGTGTGATTCCCAGGAGTCTGCAGGAAAGGGGATGATTCTTTTCTGTGTAGCTCAGTGCAGAGTAACCAGAGGATGATTTCTGGATCCAGGGGTGGGAAGCAGCTTGCTGTGTTGGCTGCACAAAAGCAAAGAGCTCCTAACAGCTCTCTGCTGAGTTGCTGTTGCTTTTTTCTCTCTTAAACATCTATCGTTGAAAAATATTGGCCTTGTAGTGGGAGGTAAAAATGAGCAGAGGGCCTGGAGATACACGTGTTTTCTGAGTGTCTGTGCTGCAAGGAACGTCTCTGTTTATGTGCTGCAGCGTTCACATTCTGTTCCAGCCATGCCCTCATTTATTTCATGGTACAGGAGCAGTTACAGGCTCCTCACACCGCCCCTGCAGCTTTCCTGCCTTCCCTCTGCATAAAAACATCATCCTTGCTGTTGCTACAGGCAAATCTAAATACACCAGTGCTTGGGGTTTTGGAAAGTGTTGCCGTGTTGGCTGGAGATGCTGCTTTACTGGAATCAGAGCTTTTCCACTCTGACAGTCGAAGAACCACAAGTTCAAATCCTGAGGGATCTGTCCAGGCTTTTGGAGCAGGATCTGATTCCCCAGCAGCAGAGGCTTTGCTTTGGGAGCCTGCTGGCAGAGGAGCTGGAGGTAAATCAGTGTGCCCAGTGTGCCCGGTGGCTCCCTCAAGGGGTGTTCATTCTCCCCTGGCTGGGGGTCAGTGGGAAGGAACAGACACTGCAGGACAGCTCCTCACTGAGGTACAGAGGTGAGAGATCCTTCCCCAGCCGGCACAGAAAGTGCCAACACGGAGCATCCCATGGAGCTGTGGATCCCCCGGGAACCCGGCTGAGGAGCTGGCACGAGGGGTTGTGTGTTGGAGGGGTGCTGGGGCTCTCCTTCCCCCAAGGGACCACTGCTGGGCAGTTTCCTGCCTCAGCAATGCCTGCTGGCCATCCTGCAGGGCTGGACCTGTTGTGTGGCCTCTGGAAATGAACGGCCTCCTGTGAGCCATCACCCCCCTGTCACCCACTTGCTCTTGCTCAGGCCCTCTGCTCTCTGGCAGCTCATCTCCTCCTGGAAGCATAGTAGCAGGAGGCAGCATGTTACTCCCATGTCTCTGTTTATTTTCATTACCAAAAATATTTGTACAGCGGCAGAATTTGATTTCTAAACCTCTGTGTTCCAGCTGTTTGTTCCCAGCTGGAGCTGAAGACATCTGCTCCCAGGGTGGGGATCAGTGCCTGAGCTCCTGCCCTCAGCTGTGCTCCCGAGAACCAGCTGCACCCGGGCACGGAGGGCTCCCAGTGCCAGTCGTGGTGCTTGTGGCACAGAAGAGGAAGATGCAGAAGGCAGGCAGGTGACAGCAAGGAGCTGGTCCTGTGGTTTGGGATGTCACTGCTGAGGAAAGGCTACCTGGAGCACATGAGGAGTGGTTTTGTTGAGGCCCCTGGCAGCACCTCCTGCCGTGAGCTTGGAGGACAGGAGGGTGACACGGCCCCTTCCCGGCTGTGACGTTGGTGCCTGTGGGTGCCCGTTGGCTGAATGCCAGCGCTGGGACTTCCCCTGCCTGGTACCTGTTGCTCAAAGCTCTGTGGGTTGAGCAATGCCCTGGGTGGCTCTGTGGGCAGGGCAGCTCGTGCACCCAGATCCGGCCCATCAGCACCCCGGGGATCACCACAGTCCGGGCTGGGGCTGAATAACCAGCCCGGTGGTTTGTGGGGCGAGCAGGGCCACGGGGCTGCTTCCCACCGGGGTGGGGTGCTCCTGTCCTGCTGCAAACAGCTGCTGTTGTCTCAAGGCCAGGTTTCCCCACAGCTCCTGGACCTTGCAGGACAGCCCAGCAGCCGTGGGTGCCCAGCCAGCACCGAGGGCGAGGGCCGTGACCACGGGCAGGGCTGCGCTGCCGGGCGGCACCGACCGGGCTCCGGCCCAGCCAGCAGCTCCTTATTGCAACATCCCAGAGGAAGTATTTGGGCCGTAGGCTGGTCCTGGATTTCCAAAGCAGCACAGGAGATAAGCAGATGCCTTTTTCTTGTGACACAGCTGCCCTGCCTGTGCCCCAGCCCTGGCCAGGCCCCAGGCAGGGAGAGGAGCCCCCAGTGCGAGTGCTGCTGGTGAGTCCTGGGACAATCCACCTCTCACTGCATGAACACCTTTGTGCTTCCTGTTTGCTGTTCTCTTCCTTAAAAACCTGCAACCCAGTTCCTTTGGTAACAGTTTTTCTGTAGACAGTGTGTCCCAGAGATGAAGTTATAGACCAAGAAAAATCTTTGACCTTTATTATCTGGGAGGGGAGGTGGCAGGAGGGAAGCATCCTGCTCTGGCTCATCCTTTTCCCATTACAAAATCACAACCTTGTGTGAATGAGAGGAAGCCACTTCCTCCGACGTAGGTCACTGGGGAGCCCCGTGGGGCTGCAGTGCCAGCGCTCAGGGCCATCCCTGGGCCACTGGGTTTGAGCCCATAAAGACACTGTTTAATGCTGCTATTTTTTGGTTTGAAGATTTCATCTATCTCATGCTTTCTAAACCACTGAGAGAGAGGAACTCTCTGTGGCCACCATGCCTTTGGCTGCCCCTGTTGTTGAGTTTCTTCCCCTGTAACCAGAGTGTCTGTTTAATCTGGAACTTGCTTTGCCTTCTTCGTTAACTCCTCAGCATGAGTTGTGGTGGCATTGGTGGGACAGACACAGCTTTTTTCTTCAGGAAGAGCACTAAGGAGGAACAGGGAGCTGTGCAG
Source organism: Lepidothrix coronata (assembly GCF_001604755.1). Taxonomy (NCBI): domain Eukaryota; kingdom Metazoa; phylum Chordata; class Aves; order Passeriformes; family Pipridae; genus Lepidothrix; species Lepidothrix coronata. The sequence continues at coordinate 982,590 of NW_016690416.1, read as the reverse complement.
GTCACGTGCAGCTCTGCTGTGCTGGAGCAATTGTGACCAGCCCTGCTCTCATCATCGTTTCCTCCTCGAGCAGGATGGGCCAAAGCTGCAGCTCTGGGACACACGAATGTGTCACATGGCTGGGGCCAGCTGGGAGAGCTGAAGGTGCAGTTTGTCCAGGCCTGTTAACAGAAAACAAACGTTTTCCTCGAGTGGCATTGAAAATGAAGGTGGTGTTTCTTATGGAAGTGCTTGTAGCTGGGCTGAGGAAAGATGGGTGAGAGCATTTCCTTGAGAAACGAGCTCCTTATTTCCCAAGGGCTCATTATTTTAGTTTCCTTGGCTAATTGAAAAAATTTCTAGAACGTTTCCACTAAAGTCACCAGTAGAAAAGTGGTTTATGAACAGCCCAGAGCCAGCACAGAGCACAGTGGGGAGAGAACCTGGAGGCACAGCCCAAGTCTGGGCAGGGGGATCCCAGCAAGTGCCTTGGTTGACTCCTGGTGCTGACACCGGGCCGGGGGTGGGACCTCTCCTGAGCAAACACCCTCGTCTGGGGGCTCTGGGGTGGAGATTGCAAAAGGTCCCTATGCTACAAAGGTGTCAATAAACAGTGACTTTAGGGCAGAGGGTACAAAGGGTTTGTGTGTTTGCTTTTCCTGCCAGGGATGCTTTTCACTTCGGAGGACTTTGATGTGCTTGCAAAACTACATTCAGCAATTCTTCTCTAATTGCTTCAAAATTACAGCCATGAGCAATTATAGTTTTCAATAGCTTCGTGAGTGCACTGAATCCTAAGAAATTAACTACCACATTTTCAAGGAGTAAATTTATTAATAGCAGCTGTAACTAAAAATCTTGCCTAATTTTGATCACTACCAGAAGAGATGATAAAACAAGGGCTCCTGTTTGCATGTATTAACAATATGACTGATAAAATTTGAGGGAGATGTTCTGGGCGAACGAGAAAATTACAGCTGTGTTGCTTGTGCTGCAATAATTAATGATCATGCACTTTATTCTCCAAAGCTGTTTTTCTTGTACAGTTTAACTAAAGGTCTTGATCACTGTCATTTCACATGGCACTGTTCTGAGGCTGGTCAGGCTGTAAAAGCCATCAGCCTGGAGGAGAATTTAGTTTTCAAAATACAGCTTAAAATCTCCAAACTGTTTCTTAAATTATAGGTTAGTGAAAAGGAGGCTCTTCCCATGGAAACAGATACAGATTTTAAGAACTGTAAGGCTTGAACTGGTTTAGAATTAAAATCAAGGGCTCTGTCCTGGGCTGGTGAGACTCTCTGTGGCTCCTGGCAACCACAGCTCTTCACAGCTGTGAATTCAGACACCCATTTTTAGGGGGAAAATAATCCTTAACCTAAATACAGCTTTCCAGAGATGTTGTAGTTGACTGTCGTGTCCTCGTCTGCTTTTTCCCAGGCTGGCTGGCTGGGAAGCTGCTGACCCTGCTGGATCTCAGGCTCATCCTTCCAGTGAAGGAATCCCTGGCTCAGCTGGAGCCCACGCGGGGTTTGTCCAGTGCACGTCACCAGCCTCAGAAATATGGGGTGAATTCCTGCTTTTTTGGGATGGTTACAGCAGAGGTGGGTTTGGAGGAAATGTCTTCATCAGCCGTGTCTGTCCTCTGCCCTCGTCACTTCCAGGCAAAGCGTGAGAGCTCATTAGGCGTTTCTAATTAATTTGGGACGTGGCTATTTCCTGCTCAGGCTGTCAGCCCAGGAGGCAGCTGAGCAGCACTGCTGGAGCACGTGGTGGTCTCAGTATCCCAGCAAAGGAAACACTTTCCCCAGCAGAACCCTCACGCCCTCCTTGCCCACAGTGTTTAAACTAAATGGTTTTAACTAAAAGAGGGTCAGTTCAGGTGAGATATAAGGAAGAAGTTTCCTACAATGAGGATGGGGAGGCCCTGGCACAGGTTGCCCAGAGAAGCTGTGGCTGCCCAGCCCTGGAAGTGTCCAAGGCCAGGTTAGATGGGGCTTGGAGCAACCTGGGCTAGTGGAAGGTGTCCCTGCAGGGCTGGGACTGGGTGATCTTTAAGGTCCCTTCCAACCCAACCCATCCTGTGATTCTATGACAGCTTCATCTGCTGGACCACTGTTGCTGGTGGGCTGTGCAGCAGACACTGCACCTTCAGGTTTGGGGTGTCCCTGACACCTGTCTCCTCTCACAGTCTCACCAGACCCCAGGAGATGCCTTTATTGGTGATTCCCATCCTTTAATGGAGAATCCCATCCAGGCTTCTGCTGAGCTCTGCTCTCTTAGTTTCTCATGGCAATACTCTGCTTGCCGTTTCTGATTGCAGATTCTTCACCATGTGTGTGCACATCCTTCTTAAGACCACAGCTGAAATAACTCGGGTGGTTCCTGCTAACTCAAGGTCTCCTTAACTGCAAACCCACAACCTGTTTCCATTTCTCTTGGTACCTTCTTTAAAAGTGCATCACTTCTGTAACACCTCCTAGAGACAGGGTGTTTGTGGGAGTCACTGTGCTTCCTACGGGCCAGGCAGGTTGCTGCAGGAATTTCATGGTGTTCCCCCTTTTTAATGGAAATTGCAAATATGTTTCCAGACACGACTCTGCCAATACCCCGACAGCAGCCTCTGTCACCTCTTCAGTGTTTTGGACTGGGGAATGCTTGTGTCTCAGCTTTCACCTAGGTGGAATGAAATGCCTAAAAATCTAAAGAAATCGTGTCTGCCTCGATGTCATCACTGCTGTCCTACTTAATAAATATTTTCCTGATTGTTAAATTCACAGTATCACAGTAAGAAACCAAAAAAACACCAGCCCCTTCTCTCTGAGCAAGAGCATTATATCCATGTGGGTAAGCAATCATAGGTAAGTGGTATTTGTGTACTTAGGTGGCATCTGGTTTATTGGGCGGAGCACTGAGCCACACACTCGATAACTTGCATCACCCTCTGATTCATACAGTCATCTGACCTTCATCTAACTGCTGCTCTGCTTTTATTTCCTTTGCTCCCTACAAGTTACAGTAAAGGAAATTCTTCCTGTGCTCCATACACAATGCTTCCTTTCATGCAGGGAATGGTTGTGCTTTTAAGCATTTAAAAAAACAACCAGCAGAAGCATCTACTGGAAAAGCACAGGATGGAGCATCTCTTCCCTCTCCCCCCACAGACCACAGGCACTCCAGGGGTTGCTGTTGGCTGGACACAGCCTCCCCTCCTGGGTGAAACCCCAGCCCCTCGGGGTGGGATGGCAGGGCTTGCAGGGAGGGTCTCTCCCTGTTTTGTGTGTGGAAAAGTAAGCAGGTCTTCCAGGAGGAGTCTAACTCTGCTGGCTCTGGCTGGGGTTGTACCTTCAGCTCCTGCTCTGCCCAGCAAGGCCGTTCCTCTGGACCCACCCTCGTGTGCCTCCCCTGCAGCTGAGGAGGGACAGCCATCTCCATCATGTCTCAGCTTTCTGACACATGAAGGTAAAAGGGAGTCTGGTGATCTCTCAGCTGTCCACTGCAGGAGAGCTTTGGGTGGTGGGAAGAGGCCAGCACAGGCTTTGGAATGCTGCTGGGAATCAACATCCCCTGACACAGAATTACTGTGTGACGTTACCAAGGGCAGGGTCTCTCGAAGGAAGGGAGGAAAACCACATCGAGTGGAAGAAGAGTCATCTGCAGATCTTTTTAAAGTTAAAAATAGTCAGGATTTTGTCTGCAGAAGACAGTTTGTTCTGTTGTGCTGCTGGCATCATGTGAGCAGGCCGTGCGCTTCTGCATTTGAAGGCTCAAACTGACATGCTGAAAACAGGAACTTTCTGGATATTCCGCATGCCTGAGATTTAATGGTTTCAGCGAGTTGCCTGATATCATCTCCTCCGTATGGTTGTGCTTGGGTGGGGGAACTAAACATCTCATTAGCTCTGTAGGGTCATTAAAAGCCAGAGAAGGGATCATAAGGAATAATAAGGATGTATGACATCCTGCGAAGACAGCTGATAAAAGCAGCCGCCTCTGCCACCGAGCGCTTCAAGGAGAGGGGACCCAGTTCAGCAGCGTGGAGGAGCTGAGTGCTCACTAACTCATGTCAGCAGGAGCTCTTTATCCTCCCTTCATCAGGAAAATCAGACCGACAGCATCGAAATGTGACTAAAACCAGAGGATGATACAGGGAATTTTGGCCTACATAACTTTGCAATGAGTTCACCGAGCATTCCTGGCTCCCAGGCCTGGACTGAGGCTACTAAACTGTGCAACATTTCCCTGTAATCAAATTATAGTTTATACACACACACACACACAAAACACAAACACACAGACCTGTACCCTCCTACAAATGAACAAAATGTCTGCAGACAGTGGAAAGCTGCTGTGATGCTGCTGAATTGTCGCTCTGGCCTCAGCTACGATAGCAAAGCTCGTGGTTGCAAAGTACCCTGACACCAGCAGCGAGAGAACGGCAAGAACTGTGAGTGTTCCCCAGCCTTGGTCTCGATTCAGATGCTGTAATAGTTCTCGTAGGATTTCACAAATAAGTAGCATGTATTTGATTGCATAAAGCAGCGAAATCGTGTGTCAGGCTTTTATTCCCAATTTCTTAATCTTAGATGATTGCCAGTTAAATAAAAGTCTAGACCGTTGGCCTGTTCTTTGGCAGAGGAGAAGTTGTTTATTATTTTTCCACATGCTCGGAGAATTACTCCATTTACTTAAAAAGGGGAAGGACTAAAATCCTATTTACTCTAATCTTTATCATATTTAAACTGGCTGTTCTCTGTAGGCATGTCCCCTTCTTTTACTAGCTCAATGTTGTTGGCCAAAGTGTTGTCCCCTGACAAATGCCACAGATGCACAGAATGGTCACATTGAGTTATGCAAGTGTTTGGCTTTTTGCCTCTGAAAATAGCTGCTCAGTAGAAAAATACAAATCCCATTGCATGTTCTCTCTGGGTTATAACAGGTCACAGACACAAAATCCCTGCTGTTTGTGAAATCTTCTTGTGGCTTATAGTTGTACAACATTTAATGACCCCAAAAAATTAACGAAAGAGACATTAAATGTTTGGAATTAGATATGTTAAATTGGTAAGTGATGCCAGATTACTGGTGGGGAGTTTTCCATGGCAAGAGTGTTCTTTCTTTTTGTTATTTATTTTTTAAGTCTTCATCTTTATCTGTGTTGAGCCCATTCTTTTCCCCACCCTCCCCTTTCTAATGGTTTTTGGCATGAGGTTTCCAGGGCAAACGAAGAAAATCTTTCAGCTGAAGCTGTAACCTGATTATAGGAAAAAAGAACACGCAAATGAGGCAGTCACCAGACTCCAGATTGCCTCCTGTCAGGGCAGGTTTTCCCCCGCCACCCCCATCTTTAATTTTTTTCAGTCTGGAGCGTGGACATCTGTATACTGTTGCTGGATGACTCCAATATCTAGACAGGTCCATATGCTCTTTTGTTTTGCCAACAAAGTGCTGGGGCTGGAATCAAATATCTGTAGGTTGTGTGTAGCAAAAATAAAACAGCATCAGACAGACAAAAAAATTGATAAAAGAGCCTGTTTCAGGCAGAGCTGCTCCTTTGCAGAGTGTGCACCTGTTTGGGGCAAGAACTCATGGCTCGGAGCAAACCAGCTGGTTTTTAGATGTTATTTTATAACAATTTTGAATGTTTTTGTCAGTTCTTATTCTGTTTCACCAGGCACTGTTGATACTGTTGTACAGTACACCGTGCCTGGGGCAGGTTGGGTGCTCCAGTGACTTGGCAGCAGTGCTTTCTCTCCTCATCCCACTCACATCCGTCAGGGCTTGGTGACTGCAGCAGGGTGGTGGCAGGCCCTGGACAGACCCTTTCGAGTCACTCAGCAATGGCAAGGGATAGGAATGTCTTCATACCTGTCTTCTCCCACCGGAACAAGGAAGAGAAATGAGGCAGATGGGAACACACGTCAGTGTCACGGGACAGGCAGTGCTCTTCCAACACAAGCAGCTTTCACTGTCCTCACTGGCAGCTCTCGGAGGGTCCGGATCAATGCCAGTCTTTGTGTTCATAGAAACCTCAGTAAATGAACAGCAAATAACCCAATTCACTGCTTCCTTCTGCAGATTGCTCCTCACTTGGGAACTGGGATTCCAGGAGCGACCCGGTGTGTGACTGGCCGAGGGTTACCCGACACGACGGGCAGGGTGGGATGTTCCCAACACACTGTGCATCCTCAAGCACAAAATATTCATTACTGCAGAATTTGCACCTGCCCTCCATGAAGCCTTTCCCGTGGACATCCCATAAACTGCCCTCAGTTGAGAGATGTGCCCTTCAGGTGGGAGCTAAGATGTAGGAAATGGTTGCTCTCTCCAGCTGAGCTATGGCTCAGGCCGCTCCAGGGAGCAGCTGGGGCTTGTCATTCCCTCTCTTTGCATGTTAATATAATCTTAAAACCTTTCAATCTTAAGGCTGACTGTATTCCTAGTCCATTCACACCAGCACTCAGCACACTAGAGACCATCAGCTGTGTGACAGGGAACAGGAAAAGCAGGGAAAGTCTCCCTTGGAGGTAAAACCTAAGTATCTCTACTTATGTAACAAAGTGCTGCATCCCCAATTTAAAAGGTGTCAGGCTCCCTGTTTGTTTCAGTCTTGTGGATAAAGGCTGGAAAGCAATTGTTTGACTGTCACAAGGAGCTTATGTGCACATGGCTTTTACCTTTCAGGAAAAACCTGTACATGGAAGGAAAGCTGAGCTAGTCTTTAGTTGGAGAGAACAAAGATGTGGGTTTAGTTTTTAAAAATGTTATTATGATACAGCAGAGAGATAGAGATCTCACAGTTCTGATGCTTCTTTTCCACCTTTTACCCTTATCCTTTGCACTGAAGGTCTGGAATTTCACCTCAGAAGGGGGAGAATTAGCAGTACAATACGAAATGACCATTTTTGGTTTTGATTTTGCAAAAATAATTTGGTATTTCACATTTAATTTCAGAAATGGAAATTTTAAGCTGCAAAATGCTGTTTTAGCCAGGAGATCAATGTTCTTATGCGGCTGCCTGAGCAGTGTTGTGCCTTTTGTAAAAACGTAACTTTCCTGCAAAAGGTGAACTTCCACAAAATTCCCAGTGATGCCTTTGCCTCCCCGATTTCACAGACTTTTACTGAACCATCATAAATATGTTCTATTCAGGAAGTTCATCATCAGAATAAGCATATATGGTAAAAATGTCTGAAGAGGTTCTTCCCCTTGGGAATCCCAGAATATTTTGTTTTCCTCTAGTCAGGCAGAGAATTAATTTGTGTATCTTCCTTGCGGTGTGTTAACCACATACTTAGCTGGTAGTTGTTGCCAATGAAATGCATGAATCTCCAAAGGGAATTTTTTTTCCAAAGCTAAGAGACCAATAGCCTAACAGCCAGACTGGAGAACAAGAGGAAGGAAATTGCCAGGCTGTAATAAAACTCACAGGACAAGAAACACACAGAAACATAAAAATACAAGTTAAAAATATTTCAGTGCATGTTGATTATGAATCTTTCCCGGTGGGAGAGGTGAGGAAGTTGAGTTTTACCCTGAGGAATCTGGGATGGGCACACGGTGGTACAAGGCGTGAGATGAAAAGGCATCTTCGGGAGTGTCGGTGAACCAGAACAGTTGAGGGAACATGCTGGGAGGGGGAGAAGTACTCCATAACTCAGCTGGTCTTCCCAAATTCACGGATGTTTGAAGCAGAAACAATCTCCTGAGACTGAAACTCATCTGTATTAATAGCAAAGCACCTTTGATTCCTATATGTAAGCCTACAGACACTGCTGGTTTTCAATAAAAAACCTCTGTGATAAGTAACGGCGCTTTATTCGGGCACAGTGATACAATCCAGGCTAAAAGGAAGCAAATTTTCCCCTCTGCATGGACAATCACCATCCTGCCTGGCCACATCCTTCAATCCCAGCCCCAAAATTACTCACTTGTGAAAGCCTCTTAATTGTGTTTAACTACGTCGGCTTTACCACCGGGAGACCTTGGCTGTAACACCAGTCAGCACTTGGGATCATGACACTCGTTTCCATTGTTCTCCAGATATTTGGGAAAATAAATCCGACAGCTAAAATAACCCCTGGAATAATTGCAGCTATTAGAGCCATTACCCACCCAAATTCGGGTATTTTTGGAGAGAGGAAAGTCTTGTTTCACGGGTCAGTTTTGCCAAGCAATTAAATTGGAACAGCAGCTTTGGTTCCTATGGAATAGCTCTGGCTCCCTTACTGCTCCTTGTCTGTAGGCTGATGTACAATAAATAGGAGAATTTGTGTGCAAAAGTAAAAGGACTTTTTAGGCTACTAACTTTATTCCCATATTGTGTGTCCACCTCAGTATTATGTTCATTGCAGGAATGCTAAGCAGCTGGAATAGGTGGTAGGATGAGTTCCCTTCTAAAAACCAAGAATAGGGCTTAAATTTTTACAGATCCATGAGAACTGTGACAGCACAGAGTTCAGCAAAATCTGGGGTGTTTTCCTAGCCTTTAATATATTTTTTTTGTAGCCACCTCCACCTGGGGAGTATTGACTAGTCTTTTACATTATCTTTAAATATAAACTGAGCTGATAAAGTAAAATTACTTGATTTGCTGTTACATCTCCAGTTAAAAATAAAAAAAAAGAAGGAAATAATAAGAAAAAAAAAGGATCGTAATAAAGGAGGATTCATGCTTCAGTTCTTTTATTCTTGCTTTTCCTCAGTTATCCAGGAGAACTTTTTATCTCCATCTTTTCCATTTGGTTTCCTGGCAGGGAATCTCAGAAGATTCCCACACTAGTGGAAATAATATTTTATGTACTAAAGTTGAAAAAGGATAACGTGTTCTGCCAAATAACTAGTACAAACTTCTGACCTTTGGAACGATAATAGACATGGTATTTGGAAATGCTACTTTTACTACGGAAGTTCAAAATGAAGGAAAAAAAAAAGAAAGAAAATGAGCTTTGCTAGACTTTATGGGACTGAAACCAACTCATTTTTGAGAGCATCTTATGTTCTCTCTGTCATGGTTGCAGGGTAATGACTGTGTGATGTTAAGGGTAGTTGCTTTTAAGATCCAGGCTGTCCATCCCGCTGTTGTATCTGCAATGGTACCAGGCACAGCCCCAGCACAGTCTACAGGGGAGGAAATGTCATATTTCCTCAGCTTTTTCTTTGAAGAAAACACTAGAAATATTATAAAACAACTTGGAATGGACAATAAAGTCCTTGAGCACAACAAAGACGATTGTGCCATAAAGGGCAAGTGGTAAAGAGAATGGGAAGGGGTGACTGGAGAAAGGGGAGAAACAAAACCACTCTTGTTTGTTAGGAAGGAAAGAGGAAAAAAAAAAAAAGGACAAACACAAGTTGTGTGCCTGCATAGCTTTGATCTCCTAAATTTACAGAATTGGACTTGGGGTAGGAAGGAAATCTTCCGAGGCGTGTTTGACACACGGCGGCTTCCTGGTGTCCCCGAGGGGCCGTCGGTGCTGGGAACACGGGGCTTGGGAGAACTCTGTAAATCCCCACAGGGCTCCCGAGCTGTGCCAGCAGCTTTTTTATATTTAATATAGAGAGCTCCCAATTCGCAGGCCGGTCCTTCCACCCTCATGCCCGAGGGCTCGGTGGGCAGCACAGGGATGGGGTCACTCCCCAAGCCAAAGGTTTGGAGCAGCTCAGGAATCACGGAGGCCAATGTCCTGCGAATAGCAGTGCGAGGAAAAGGTGGGAAGGCAGGCAAAGCACAGGGGCAGCGGTGCCATGACAGCGAAGCGAGCCCTGCCCATGGACCCTGTCTGGGGCAGCGCATCCCAACTGACGTGCACTACACGCAATTAATGCAGAACATGCTTTATTGTGAGTGTAGGTGAATGCAGAAAACGCTTTATTTGGGGCGCAGAGGCGGCACAAAAGCTGTTTCCAGCAGAAACTCCAGGCCCCGCCAACCCTCACACAGCGCGGGGGCGGGGCCGCCTCAGCGCGCACGCGCCGGGTCCCTCCCGAGCCTCGCGAGCCTTCGCTCCGCACCGCCCGCCGGCCCCGCCCCCGCCCGCCCAGGGGGGCGGAGCTCGCGCCGGCCCCGCCCGCCCCTCCGCCCCGCCCCTCGCCCCTCTCGCTGATTCTCGGGTTAAAGCGCCCGCGCTCGCGCTTTTCCGGGTCTGGGGGATGCGCGCCGGCTGAGCGGGGCGGGGGGTCCAGGCGGCACCGGCGGCTCCCCGGCGGCTCGAACGGAGGCGCGCGCTCGCCCCCCGCCCGCGGGGGCTCCTCTCCGCGGGACCCTCCGCCGCCCCGCGCCGCGGAGCTCTCCGCCCGCCCGCGCGGCTTTGTGCGGGCGCGGGAGGGCGGAGCCGCGGGGGCCGCGCGCGGGGAGTCCCGCTCGGGCCGGTAAGTTGGCGCAGGGCGCGATGGGGAGCGGCGCCGGCCCCGGGACCGCGCCGGGAGCCGCCGCCGCCCGCCCCGAGCGCCGCCAGCGCCGCTGAGCCCCGGCCGAGCCCCGAGCGCCAGCCCGGCGGCGGGCACCGCGCCCGGCCCTGCCCGGCCTCGCCGAGCCGCCCCGCTCCGCTCCCCGCGCGGGGCGAGTGTCGCGGCCGGAGCGCCCCGGCGGGAGCCCCGCGGCGCGGGAGGATGAGCGCCCCGGTGGAGCCCAGGATCAAACAGGCGCTAAGGAAGAAGCCCGCGGAGCGCACTCCCGAGGTGAGGCGGCCCCGCTCCCTCCCGGAGCGCGGCTCTCCCTGTTTATTTTGTCGCTTTCCCCGTGTCGAAGCCGCGCTCCGCCGGCGCGGGGTCCGCGGTGCCCGGCTGTGTTCGCACTCTCCCCCCGGGCTGGCCCCGGAGCGCGGTGTTTGTTCATTGCTCTGCCGAGCCCGAGCTCCGGGGACCGGCGCGGTTCGGAACGCCCCGGGTACGGGCACGGGGCGCTCTCTGGGCTGTGCCGGGCCAGCTGCGGGGAGAAGAGGAAGAACGAGAAGCAGATCGCCGGAAAGTGAAATGATGCATATTTCAGTGATGCAAAACTTCTGGGAAAAAGTTTAGGGAGCTGAAAGGCTTTGCTTACCTGCACGGTGATGCAGATTTAAACAAAACCAAACTAATTACGCTGCGCAGACTTCATAAAGATGTTTCTGCAGTGAGTGGGAGTGTAGAAATGTGCGAGGCTGGTAAGCTACAATAAAATGCACTTTCCAATTAACTGCCTTCCCTGTCCCTTCCCCACAAGCTAGTCTGTAATCAGCCATGTATTTTTGGGAATGGTAATGCCGTGGAGCATTAATTTAATAATGAAATACATTTGATAGCGTTTGCATTTACTGAAGGGCTGATTGGAGTTTGTTTGCTTACTTACCCTTTGCCTTCCTTTAGTTGTTTCCCTTGCTGTGATTTTTTTTTTTTTAAGTGCTCAAGAATTAGTGGTATGAAGTGATACACTCTTGAGTTTGTCCCTTGGAGACTGGGAAACATCTGTTCTCCCTCGATACTTCATGAAGAGCAGAATGTCCTGCCTGGCCTTGCTTATAAGTTAAATATGAAAGGGCAACTCAGGGAGAGCTGCTCTGGAGTACGTCCTACAGGACAGAGTCCCCCATTCCCTCTCAAGTCAGCCTCGTGAGTGAAATACAGATGTTCAGTCCCAATGTTTACTCGCCTTGGGATATCCCACACATTCCTCCCTGTGTCTCTGAATTAATGATGAGGCAGACTCTCTGTTCGTTCTTTCCCCCTTATTTTTAGAACTCCCCTCTTGCTTCAGACCTTTCTTTCTCTCTCTTCAGCTGGAGTCTTCAGTTAGCAAAATTCCTTTGCCAGTGTGGTTTGCAGTGTTGGGCAACTGGGTTCATCACAGAAGTGTCATTCATGAGCTGGCATTCCCTGCTGGCTCGTCATGGCTTGGACTTTGGGGAACAGGTAATCTGGCCTGGCCCAAAACCTCTCCCCACTCACTGTACCAACATCTGTTGCTGTGTAGGGCTTGTTTGTTCTTTATTTTTAGGCATCCCCAATTTTCCACCCAGCAGCTGTCATGGAATTCTTTAGGGTTGTCCACTTATTTTGGTGAGAAATGGCTAAAACTGCTTTAAAATAATTATTTTGCTTAACCTTGTAATGTTAAACTGACAGGTATCACCATGTCCAGCTGCTTGGGGTTTCGTGTGGATCTGTGTAGGTTCCCATTGAGACTGACATCAGGGTTGTGTGCAGGTTTGAATTTGCCAAGGTATCTTAATTGTAGAAAAAAAAAAAATCTAATCTTTGCTTGTCTAACTAATAGCGCTTCCAAAATGATTAAAAAAAAAAAATCTTAATTCCCTTGTTAATCTGGCCCTTTTTTGGCAGGCTTTTAGAGACACCGCACAGCGAGACTACTCGTGATTAAAGTTAAACATGTACTTAAAACTTGGCAGGATTGGGTCCTCTGTTCTTGCTGCCTGTTGCTGAGTGGATAATTACAGTCAAATCACTTTTGTTTTCTCGGGGTACTTTTGTTTGTATATATTTAGAAGGAAAAGCTCTTCCCTGTTCCGATAGCAGGGTGTCCGGGGGGTCCCCGCTCTGGGTCTGTGCTACCTGCTCAGGTACAAAGCACAGCATCGAACCCCCTGTCGCAGTCACGCTGGCATATTCCTCAAACATCTGCAGTGTTATTCGTTCATTTATTTATTTAAAATCATGCTCAGCATCCTGACTTGTCCTCTCTCTCCTGTGTAGGCTGCAGGACTGGGGGCAGGGGAGTTGAAACCTTAGTGCAGCCATCGGGTCAGACCCAAATTTCGGGCGTCCCTGCACAGGATGTACAATCTGGTGACTCCTGTCCTGAAGTATCCACTTGTACACAGACACAAAGTGTGGCTTCATTTCTCCCCTCCTACTCTCGGGGGAAGGTATCATCAGCTCCTCCCACATGGAATCAGCTGCCCGTGCCCTTTGGCTGCGTTTTTGTGCAGGAGCCCCCAAATTCCGCAAGCCGTGAGCGGCATTTTGTGATAAGCCAAAGCTGCTTGTCCACATGACTTTCAATCACTTTCAGCCCCCTTCTGCCCCCGTCTCTGCTTCTGATCCTGCACTTTATACGAGCAGTTTACCTGGGTATTTATCACAAATTACAGGGTTGGGGCTGTGCTGATTAGTAGCATGGTCTGGTGCTTCATTCCTGTCATCTGTACAGAGTCTGGAAAAATACAGATAAACACTCCACATGCCAAAATTTGCTTACAAGTAGTAGAATTATCCATATGATTTTGATTTACGTCTCTTTCTTGGCAAAATGTTTTAATTTCTAAGAACTACGAAACTAAGCAGGGAAGCACTCAAATATTTTTGTAATTTACTTATTTTGAAAATTACCTCAATGGCTTGCTCAAGTAAAGGTTTTTTCTGTTGATGCCGTGAATATTTTTGTTTGGAAAAAATCTCTGTTAGGGCAAGTTTTCAGTGTTGTGGTAACATTCCAATGTTTGCTAATTGTTAAAGTGTATTAAGTTATGCATATTAGGCATGTACACACTTGATTTTTTTTTTTTTGTTGTTACTCAGATGCTTCTTGTGTTATAATCTTTAATTTATTGGGGGGGTATTTTGATTAACTTCTAGAGATTGTAGCAAGCATTTAACGATGTGTACATTTTTATGTAATTGTTGTGTTACTCTGTTTAGAAACTTTCTTTAGAACTACCCGAGGTTTTGATGCCTTTCCTCTGCCTTTCCTCTCCTCTAGTGCATCATTGTAGGGGGCATATTGTAAATATATGGTGCAAGTGACTTTTCTATTGGAAAGGCTTCCAGAATGTTTCCTGGGGGACTGATGTCCATGTATGTGGCAGATGCTGCTGTAGGATTTGAGTGAGTCCCACTTAGTCAAACGTCTGACTTGTTGGTTCCATGATGGACTGTGACCCTGGGCTGACTCTGGATATAAATCTGTCTTTCAGGTACAGCCTGAAAGTGCAGAATCTGTGAGTCTTCTCTCAGATGTTAGTTTGGATAACAGATTATCCTAACAAATCATCCTTTCTGTCTTGTCAGAGAGAGGAAATCTTGGCAGTAATTGGATACTTAATCACTTTAAAAAAAGTCATACCTATATTTAAACTGTAGGATTTCATACACTCGTTGAATATTTTAATGCCTGCATTTGTCTTCCAGGGTTATGCAGATGTGTGTGTGGTGGTAAATCTGTGAGTGTTCATACATGCAGATCCTCCAGTTCTTGCAGGATGGGAATATGGGCTTTACTCTGCAGTGTTTTGGCTGTTTCTTGTGTCACAGGTGGGGATGTTAAATTAGTAACTTGGGAATATTAGAAGAAATAGAAGAACATAGAAATAGAACAGAAAATAGAATAGAAGAAAACCTTTTGTTCAAAGCAGTAGGAGGGAAGGATGAATGCTCATGCCACCATGTGTGCATTCTCATTAAAGGTTTAATTTTTTCGAGGCCCACAATTCCTTATCAGATCCGCACAAAGGCTCTGATGTTGGTCTTTTGGGGAGTGGTTTAACGCCTGCCTCAGATAAGGGCTCAGTGGCTGATAGGGCCAAACAGCAAATGACTGTGCTCCTTTTTCTTTCCCTTCCCTTCTCCTCCCCTCCCCTCCCATGGGCATGCTCTCTTCCATTTTTAATGGATCCTTTCCCCAATTTAGTCTCTTTTAGTTCTTCATGACTTTGTTCTAGACAGTGTTTACTTTCGTGGTTCAGAAAGCTTTGCCTTTGTTTGACTTCAAAGAGTTGGAGTTTATTTTTATGCTCCGAGCTCTTGTATTTTCCTAACTTTGTCTTGTTGCATTAATTCTTGATTAATGATAACTTGACTTTATTTGGCAATACTAACTACCCTCCTTCTCTTCCTGTTCTCTTTTTATTAATACAGTGGAAAGAGGAAAAACCTAATTTGCAGAATTGTGTCATAACGGGGTCTGCTGTTTGGAGTGTGTATATGATGCTTCTTGATGGCTTAGATACAGAGAAATGGATCTGCATGGATGTAAATCATGCACAAATAGTACATCGATGGGCATTATAAAATGGCTGTAATAAATAAAATAAATTATTGCTGACAGCATAACAAAGGCAGTCTTGTACTGTAGCACAGCTGAGCCAAACAGAAGAGAACATCTGCTTCTTGTTTCCAGAAATAACTGGTATTTTGAAGTGGGTTTTTTCATCCTTTTAATAATTTTCTGAAAACTCGGTAGGTGAAATGGGATTAGCCGTTGCTAAAATCTATTGTTTCTACAGTTTGCTGTGAGCTTTTAGGAGTGTTGCTGTAACAAGGGTGCTGGTTTTGGATAGTCACTGAACACATGGAATTGTAGAATCACTACAGAAATGGAGATGCCTGCAGTTACCAGAAAGCCCAAAAGAAATTTGTGTTAAATGAAGTTGCAGGTGCTGGTTTGTGTTTAATAAAAATACCTTACTCCTAATATGTGGGCCTCCAAAACAGGGACAGAGTAGTGATGGAAACCTAACTCCTGCCATAATTTTCTCCTACCTAACCCCTGTCTTACAATTCCATTCCCATTTTTTGGGCAGGAATCTGTTCTTTACAGGTGACACTTTGTAAGACTTGTCCTGCCCGTAACAGTTCTGGAGCTCCAAGTGAAGATGAGCAGCACCCACCTGGTGTAAAATCCTTGAGACTGCTCTGTGTCCCTGCTTTGGGGCCTTTGCCAGAGAACCTCCCCAAACCTCTGTCAGAGCTGCACTGACCAGTGCTACATAACTCGGATCCCTTACCTGGCAGAGCCTGGGGTTGGTCCTGGCACGTGACTGTGCCTGGAAGAGACCTTCAAAGTGGAAATACTGGTTAACACTGGTGATAACCAAAGTGATACAAATGGTACTGACAGGCCTGCAATTTACTGCTGATAAATTCCTTCCTGGGTCCTTGTGTGCCCTTCTGTACTCGTAGGTCAACAGTTATTATTTGCAGTTAGGAAAACACAGAACCTTATAATATAATTAGGAATAATTTATAAGCAGTTCTGTGAAGGCGACAGTTTTATTTTTGTTCAGTAAGAATTGAAAAATGAAATGCACAAAAGTCAATTGTTTCATTGGCAAAAATGTTGAGTAACTGCAGCTTTAGAGTGCATGGACTCCTCCATTGACACCAGGTTCCATGAGCATCTTGCTGAGACTAGAAAAGACCTAGAATTGTGAGATTTTCTTAAATCTCAGTCTCTTTAAATAACATGTGTTGTAAAGCTTTTTTTATAGCCATCTAGTAAAATCAAAGTTCAAAACAGAGGGACCTGAGGAGTGGCACATTGAATATTGTATTGGTGGCTGACAGCTCTTAAGATTGAGTCTTATTCACAAGCAGAATATAGTTCCTTTGTTAATGAAGCAGGTCCTGAAATTCTTATTACTTTTAATGAAACAGTAATAAACCTTCTCTCTTCCTCCTGTGCTTCCCTGCCACATAGCTTTCAGCTGAAGGTAAAACAAAGCCACATTTTTTTTCCCAGCTGCTCATTAAATTAATGTATTGAAGCTCATGATAAATAGTGTTGACAATCCTGGAGGATTGTCCGACAAGCCTCGGAGCTTTGGGAAAACTGCGTCTCTTAAGCTGCCAGCTTGATGAGTTAGGAAGTTTTCAGTGCTCTGGATTTTCCTCTATTTTGTCTTTTGCTTTGGGTGGGTAGTTGTGTCTTATTATTCTATTTCTTAATACAGTGTAGTATCATGAGTCTTCATCTCAATTAGATGTGTGGTTTTCCTGTAATAAAAAAAGCCAAGGGTTCAAACTCTTGTATTAACTCAGCAAATGCTGCTTGATAATCCAAGTTCATAAACTTTGTGTTTGCACTTTGTTTTTGGAGGTGATGG
Source organism: Lepidothrix coronata (assembly GCF_001604755.1). Taxonomy (NCBI): domain Eukaryota; kingdom Metazoa; phylum Chordata; class Aves; order Passeriformes; family Pipridae; genus Lepidothrix; species Lepidothrix coronata. Next base: position 965,797 of record NW_016690416.1, on the reverse strand, counting down.
AGGATGATGTTCTTGGGCAGACACGTCTCAGTCTTTCATTGCCAGAGCTCAAACAGGCACCAATTGGTTCATGTTGGCAGCAGTCAGTCGCTCTTCCTAAACATCCCTGGGAACCCAGTGCAGGTAAAATGTGACTGTCCTCCTCCCTGAGATTGGCCAGGGTCAAATCTCTCTTCTGCACAGTTGAAATTAACCTCCATTTGCGTAATTAATCTGTGGCTGATCATGGGATTGGCTTTGAATTCACAAAATCTTACTTAAAATGGGGGCTGTTTGGTTATTCCGTGTTCTCACTGCCGTGTGGACACAGCTCCACGCTCGTGACGTGCAGTCGAATTCTTGGCCAGAAGTACTCAACAACCTGGCACATGGCAGTATACAAATAACTCAGATTATCACTGCTTAGAACCTTAAGAACAACACACTTTCTGAAGCTGAAATCAGCCCTAAATTAGTTGGACGTTAAAAAATAAAATCCATCTGTTGTTTCAAGTGAACCAAAATACAATATTGGAGCGTTTGTCAGTTTTTAACAAATGTTAATATATGTAAATATTCAGCTCTAAGGGCTTCAGTATCTGTCTTAGGAAGGGGTTTTTGTTTGGTTTTGAACATCTTTTTGCATTTGTTTTTGTTGTGCTTTCAGCAGCAAGCTTGAAGGTGTTGCTCATGTTAGTCTTTGGATTATTTATATCTCAGAGATACAAATAACATTATGTCGAGCCTTGGACAAGGTACCATGTTCACAGAGAAGGGCTCTGGTTTGGCTGTTCTGCAGCTGTTGTCTGGCTGGAATACCTGCAAGGAAACTTTGCTAGTGGTTCTCAGAAATAAGTATTTTTTCCATCTTTCTTAACAGTTAGAGCCTGTTGACTTCAGTCAAATATAGATTCATGGTTCAAACGAAAGAAATCAGGTTTCAGGGTGCTGTTTTAGCTTCGAATACATTTCCTGGCTTTTTTTTTGAAGTAACATTGACAAATAGATTTTTCTTAAATTTAGAGTCTGTCTAAGAAAGTTTCCTTGTTCAAAAAAGGTAATATTAAAAAAGTAGAGAAAATAGCATGAATTTTTGGGGTGGGTGAGGTTTTTTTGATTTTAGAGTCTATGTCCTTATTAACCCATACTGTGGGTAAGAATGTTGAAGACTGCCCTGGAAGGGAAAATCTGGGCAAGAATGAAAGGAGTAAAACTAACTCTGATGGAAACAGAGAAACATTGTGATGTTTGTTGCTCTGAAGAAGGTATATGAATTCTCCTGATTAATTATTTTTGCAAGAACATTATGAACCAAAGCTGTTTAAAAAGGAAAAAAAAAAAAAGAGTGTCTGGCACTAATGTCATTATGGTGTAAAGTCATGGGCATTACTCCTGGAAATGTCCAGGTGGTTGCCTTGGCATGGTGGTGTTAAAACTGGTTGGGGTGTGAAATATCTCCTTTAAATATGGGTCTGTGAAGGGTCCTCGGGACTGCATTGCTTCTGCTTTCTGTGATGTGGACAGACCTGGGTTTTTGTGACAGACCTTTTTGTTTTCAGTGGCCTCTTGGACCTGCTCCTCCAAACCACATGGATGTATTAAAGAGAAGATGAAATTACAGTGCACTAATAACCACGGGGACAATGGCTCCTGTGTACTGGCATTGTTTGCACAAAGTTCAGGGTTTGTGTGGAGTGAGTCACTGAGTTACACATGAGAAGGTGAAAAGCTGTTCCACCATCCTGGTTTGTCTCCTGGATGTCATTTCCAATTCTGATTCATTAAAGTGGAGCAGTGAGTAGGAATGTTGTTCTGTTACGGGGTACAAGCGAGTGGATACCTTCAGACACTGGCTCAGCCTTCTGAAACGTGTGGCACACCTGTCTCCCAGTTCTAGTCCAGCTTACCTGAGGAGAAGAGTGCAGTTGGGTCTAACTGAGACAGAGCTACAAGTCTGAGCCTCGGGGAGCTTGAGGAATCGTATTAGAGTCAGAAAATATCCTGAGTTGGAAGGGACTCACATTGAGTCCAACTCCTGGCCCTGCATGGGACCACCCCAGGAATTAATGGAACTGATGAGCACAGCTGTGTGCTGCCTGGTCTGGTGGCTTCCAGCATTTCTTCTGTCTAAATCTTGGTGGAATTGTTGTATCTGAACGTCCTAATTAAGTGTAATGAATGTGCAGTATCTCTCTCGTGTGTAGTTACACAAAAAAAGTCAGAGGCTGTTGCCTCATCTAACTTGCCTCTGCTGGTTGGGGTCCACTGAAGGAAGTAGGGCCACAGCAAAAGTAACAGAACATTTTGGCTTTGTAATGATTTGTGTGTCGGTGTTGCTTGCTTTCTGTGACTGGTTTGTGGCTGTGCACGTGTGAGTGTCTACTGCACACCTTTTGTGTATGGCTTTTAGGTGTCTTTTCTCAAAGATATGCTAACAATAAGGGGTTTAAAGGAAATTATATTCTAAGGCACTCTTACATGTATGAATCTTATGTGGGAGGAAAGAAGAAGGTGGTGGTTCTGCTGCAGAGCTCACTAGATCAGAGGGTGCTTGCAGGAATTGTGCTCCTGTATCTGAGGGAGGAACTTTCCATGGTCAGTGATGGCAGGGAGCAGTGTCTTCCCTCTGGAAGAGCTGTCCTCAGCCTAAAAGGAATGCTCTTCAGTAATTTCATACCATCACAGATTCGTTAGGTAGGAAAAGACCTGTAAGATCATCAAGTTTAACTGTCAACCCAGCACCACCACCATATTCCCCATTAAACCATGTCCTCAGGTGCCATATCCGCAGTTTTTTTGAACACTTCAAGGAAGGAATGGTGACTCCTCCACTGCCCTGAGCAGTCTGTTCCAATGCTTGACAACCCCTTCCATGAAAAAAATTTTCCTAATGTCCAATGTAAACCTCCCCTGGAGCAGCTTGAGGTCATTTTCTGTCACTTGTTACCTGTGAGAAGAATTTCGTGTCGTGCTTTAATGTGTCCAGAGTTTGGTAGGTGTAGGAACAGCTTTGTCTGAAACCCCTGTTACCAGGTGTGGTTTGATCTCCTTTTATTGCTTTTTCGTTTTCCCTTTTAAGCTTCTCCTGCTGTAACAATCCCAATCCAGAGGGATACTCAGGCTCGGATTTCAGTAGCGTTGTGCCTCTTGCTTCAGTGCTAGTTGTTGGTTAAAGGAATGTGAGAATCTGCTGTGAGTGTGGGTAAGAATATTTAACCAAACATCTCCAGAATACATCGAGTGTTCTGAATCTTCCCGTGAAATTATTCTTGGAGCACAAAGTCTTCTCCAAGTCTCTCACCCTCCCCTCCCCTTCATCTTGTTCAGGAGGTTCAGTGTCTGATGCTGGTGTGTATCTGCCTTGAGATGCTCGGTGTGCAGCCCTGTCTCTGTACCTCAAGCTTTCAGAGGTCTCTCAGGATGTCCTAGGAGGGCTTGCACATCCTTCCTATTCTTTTTGTTTATATTTTGTTCCAAGAAGCTCTTCAGAAGATTCACTCAGTGCTTCTGGGGGTTTCTGGCTTGACCATACAGTTACCAACGAGGCTTTTGTGCCTGAGAGGTGATTGTAAAACAAACTCCCTGTTTCCACTGGGTGGTTCAAAGCATACTGGAAGCTTACACAGATAGTATTTACAGATATTTTTCAAGCTGTTGGCCACAGTAATTGTCACTAAAAACCAGAGATCACAGCAGCTTGTTTCATGATAATCTTCACACTAAATGCAGGATTTAGGGCTCAACAGATGTGACTGTGCAGACTAGGTCATACATTGGTATTGATCAGATGTTTTGAGGCTTAGTTCTCCCAGCTATGATGATAGGTAAATTTAGCTTATAGGAGGTTGAAAAATGACTCCAGTTCCTGACCTTTGCTGTCACAGAACACTCGGTGCTCCCCAATAGCTGTGGAGATCTGCAGCTCCAGCGAGCAGGGGTGCCTGCAGTGCCTCCTATCACACCCCAGCCTGCTGGGGGGAGCTGGTGACCAGCTCATCTCCTACCTGCAACTTCCCAAGATCAAGCTTAGTTTGGTTCTTTTCAGAAGGTAATAAGACTTGTGCTGCATACAAACCTTGCAGGAGGAGCAAGTGGACTTAGAGCATATCACTGTTCCCAGTGATCTTCCAAGGGGCGTGTGAAGTGTTGTTGCTCCAAGATTACTTTTCCTCTCCTTGCTTCTACTGTTCCTGAAAAACTGTTTTTTTCATTTTAATGACAGCTGTGACAGCCCTGAGAGTAAAACCAGAAATTATGGTGAAATCCTGGCCTGGAATTCTTTATTGGAACTTACTTCCTTTAGTACATATTTTTCCCCATGCAGTGGGGTCATGCACTTAGTTTCATCTGTGGAGTGATAATTTAACTAAGAGTTTTTCACTGGTGAATTAAAATTTAAATATTTAATGTAATATTTTTTTACAAAGCTATTTCTTATTGTAGTATCTGAATTGAAACATTTCATTTCATGGACTGGTTAAGTAGTAACCAGGTGCTTAATTTGAGCTAAAGGGTAAGCCCAGTGCTTTGTTACTGATCTTGCAATAGGAACTCCTTGGGGATATTAGAATAGCGAAGAAGGGCCAGAAAAGGGTGTGGAAGGAGGTGGGAGAGAACTGCAAGTACACTTGGCATTCAGAAAAGTTGCCAAATGGAAAAAAAATACATTTCTTTTCTGCTTTTGTTCTCTAAAACTGCAAAGGGTGGAGGGCAGGCAGTCAAGATGTGTAGGTGTTAAATTCCTCACAGAAACAGTATTAAAGCTGCAAAACACTGTAGTGAATTAAAAAAAAAGTAATAAAAAAAATTAATAATTTACAAAAGAAAATCTCTTCAGGTGGTATTCCCAAACTGTTTTTATATAAGCTTCAGAGAGGAATTCTTCTGTAATGTTTAGTGTGACAAAACCATTTCCTGTGTCACTTTGTGTAAGGACAGCTGGGCATCTGCCTACAGTGAAAGTAAATAGTAAGAGAGTAATAGTCAACGAACTTGTGTGTGTGTGTCTGTGTAAGAGGAAACTGTGGTGGCAGTGCCCAGGTTTTGCCCACTTGTTGCCAGTGTCAGTTCTGAGGGGTGGAAGGAAGGCAGGCAAACATGTCAGCAGTGGTTTGCTGTCCCTGCACGCTGCTGTTGGAAGCTCTCATCCCACACCGTGCTGTTTGCTCCATGACAGAGCCCTGCCTGAGAACCCTCGGACACAGCCGGCTCCCGCTCCCACCACAGGAGTGGAAAGGGTGGAGACTGGCAGTCTGCAGGTGGAATTGAGGCCCTTGGCACTGGAAGGTGGCTTCTGGTGGCCTTGGCAGTCGCAAAGAGGCTGCAAACTTCTTAGGACCATTCTGGATAAACTTCCAGGTTGCAGCGTTTCTTCCCACTCTGCCAAGCACATGCAAAATTGAGTTTTCATTGAGGAGAGTATTGAGAACAGCTTGATAAAGGCTGTCCAGAGCTCTGATGCCCTTCCCTGTCAGAGGCCTGACCTTTCCATAAAAGAGTTCTGCTCGTGCTGGTATTGCCAAGCCGTTTCTAAAACTAGGAGGTCTTCTTGTTTCAATGGCCTCGGGCTTAAAATATAGAGGGTTTTCCTTTGTTTGATGAAACTGTGATACACCCTTCTTCCTCTTTTGATGATTTCAGTACAGTATTTTGGAAATACCCTGAGTTCAGGGAAGCATGCACAAATTAGCATTCTGCATCTGGTTTCTCGAGGTTCCTTAGCTCTGCTAATTATTGGTTAGCTTCTAGCATGTCAATAGTGTAGCAAGTTCTTGACAAATAGAACAAAAATAACTGCCTTAAGGGATTCTCTCTTTGTAATCTTTTTGTGTCTGATTAAAGCATTGACATTTAAGCAGTCTGTCCTTCAAAGAATGGTTAATAATGAGCCTCAAATGTGTGTCCTCTTGGTCTGGAGGGAGGGAGTTCTTGGAGTGGTGTGTTGTGTTGCAGGCATAGACAATTTGGCCTTTTGGCCAAATAATGAATTCCTAGAGAGTTCCAGAGCTGTTGTAAGGATTTTCACCTTGGCAGTCTGCATGTGAAGGAGCTGGAGAGTGAGGTCTGCCTTTGTAAACTGTATTGTGGATTTAGCGTTGAAAGGTGATGGAGTTGCTTCTGTTACACATCAATTTTGGGAGCTTTATTACACTCTGTCACAGAGGGTTGTGCTTGCCAGTGGCCACTAGATATTGTGGGTTATCCATGGATGGTATTCTACTTGAATCTGATTTACTTGATGCTACTTGATTTTCAGGGTTCTTTGTAGCATGTCCAACCTACGTTTGGCTGTATTGGTTTGGCCAAGTAAAGTTGTTCTTTCCGATTGTTGCAGAAGGAGTTTCTGTTCCTGTTTCCCATTTGAAGTAGGAAGGAAACTGGCAGTCCTATGTTAGGCTGCTGACCTCCTGTCAAATGCATTTATTGCTTCCATTTGTGTTGGGTGGTGAGGCTTCCTTCAGCAAACTCCTCCAGGGATGGAAGTCACCGTTACAGGTGACGTACAAGAGGCTTGGTGGAGTCTTCTGGTTCTTCTGAACTGACCTGTACAGGGGCAAAGGGGCATCATCCAGCTGCTGTGATCATTAGGAAAGACCTCTTCTCTTTGTGTCTGTGCCAGCCTGCCATGCCAGCCTGACTCCTGAGCCTTTTTCGGCTGGATTGCACAGCTCAGGAGAGGAGACTTTGTTCAGTTCTGTTTCCCCGCTGTACACATGAGCTAAAAGGAGGGATTGTGGGGAACAGCAGACCTGCAGTTAACAGTAACACAGCTGAGCACAACCACGGTTTTAAGAAAAGCTGAGAATCTCCCTTGCACTGAGTTTAGGTCTCAAATCCAGCAAATCTGACTGGGTAGAATTTGGAGGTCGTGGACTTCAGTGTTTAGAGTGGCATTGCTTTGATTTTTCCCATGCTACAGTTGAACATGTTTTGTACAACCATTTTTTTAATGTGAGATATAATTATGTAACTCTTGCAGTTGTGAATGTTTATGTAATAAAGCAAGAATCTTTAGATAACAGGCTTTCCACTCCTCTGACACTGGGACAGAGTGCACCTGGCAAGTCCTGCAGTGGGCCAGCTGCCTGAGTGAGAGGCTGAGACACTCTAAATGCACAACTTTTCCACAGAACACGCAGCAGACATCTCCTAGTTTTCAGTGTTATTGTGCAGAACGTCTGAACTGTAATACTGGATCCTTCTGCTCCTCCTGGGGAGGGGGCTGGGATGTAGAGTGTGTGTTCTCTCTGTGTCTCTACTCACAGGCATGACTGTCCAGAGATCATGGTGGTGTAATATTTATTGCAGCATTCTCCTGCTGGGTCCAGACTTTGCCTTTCATCACCCTGTGTGGATCTTCTCCTTTAATGTGAACTGATGAGTCAAAAGTCTGCATTTTAATTTAGGGCATTGCACTGCTGCTTATAAAGCCAACTTTGATGCTCAGATTAGGTTTAGTATTAACAGGTTGAGGGGTTTTTTCCCCATCTTCAGTGAATAATGGTGGTCTCGCTCTCTTAAAACAGAAGTCTTCCTTGATTTGCTTAAAAGTGGATATGTTATACCTCCATAGAGGCTGTGGTCAGCTAATGCTGGAAGAGCGAGAGGGTGGAGGGTTCTCTGGTGAGTTGTGTTACAAATTAGTGTTGATCATGGTTTCCTAGGAATGAGAAAGGTGAGATGGGCTTGTTTTGGGTTTGTATTCAAAGGTAATTGTAGCCTCTAAAGATTTTGGTCACTTGTTTGTTGTTCCTCTGAATGCTGAAGTTGTTAATTTTCTCAATTAGAATTATTCCCTTTGTAACATCACACATCAGTGATCAGTGTAATGAATAGGGAAGTGCACAGGTATCTCTCTCTGCCATTTATTTGGTTTGATTTCAAACTTGAGACCTGTTAACCAAGCTAGATGAGTATGTATCTGTGTATATAACTCCTCAGTTCAGATCTGTAAGCTCCTTTGTGGTTTATGGCACAGGTGTTGTTGAGAAACACAAAAGATGATGTTCAGGCAGTGGCAGAGTATGAATTGTCAGAGTTTTGCTGTGGTGATTTGTGTTCAGATGTTGCAGTGAGGTCAGTCTGGCTGATTTCTCTGCTGCCAGCAAAGATGTGAAGAGCTACCGATGTGACTCTTGTGTTTGGTGAGGGATGGAAGTGTTTGCCCTCCTATGGGTACACCTGTACCCAGGCATGTTAGCCTTCCTCAGCACCTGAGGGGGTGTTCTAACCCTTGTGGCACTGGGAGAGCTTAATTGTGGGAATCTGAGTCGAGATAACTTGGAGTCCTCTAGGGGATGTTGCCTCCCGTGGATACAGTAACTTTCCTGGATTGCTCTATTTCCTAGTGCTTTCCTAATACCAGGATGCAGGAGGAATTACTGGTGAACTATTGCTGCTGTCCTCTGCAGGAATTCCTTCATAGTTCATAATGACACTGTTATGGGAATAAAATAGCTGGAGCTTGATTTTTTTTTTTCCCCCCTGCAGTGGTTTTATTGAAAAAGATTGTAGAAGAGCTTTACATTTGTGTGATATTTTATTCTCCAATTATAATCTCATCATTCTCTTAATATTTTACTGATGCACTAAAACATTTTTAGGTACTTGGTAGAGCTGTATTCCTCTCCATTACCTAGATACTGAGTGGGTGACTTAAGTTACAATATTTATAAATATCTCATTTGTTTTGCTTTCAGTATTATTTATTTAGCAGGACTTTATTCCAGACAGACATGATCTTCGCTTGCTTGAATTCACAAAGAAATAAGAAATTATACACTGCAAAATCCTAAATGTGCCATTATAAAAATAACAATATTCTTATCTATTTGTATAAAATTCTGACAACCAATATGATGGAAGAAAGCTGCAGTCAAGTGTTATTGTTGTGTCTGTCAGTCCTTCTTTGCTTGGGATACCTGTTGTAGTGTTGAGGGCAAAGCAGGATGAAAATGTGGAACTCTTGACAACGGAGTGTTTGTGTGTTAAACATGAAACAGCAGTTCCTGGTCCAAGAGGCAGGAAAGAGCACAAGAACTAGAGCATTTCCTACAGTAAGAGCAAAGTCGTGTGTGGGTAACAACTGGGATGTTTAACATTTCTCAGTCCCACACAGACACACTCCCAAGTTGTCATTACAGATAAGCAGAAAACTGACCTTTGGATTTCATCTCTCAGCTCCAGGTTTCTGAACCAAATTTCTAATTTAATAAGAATGTACTTTTTTTCCTGAACGTTACAGTGTTCTGACCTTTCCATCACAATTCCTTCTTTTCTTGAAAGGAAATTTCAGATGTTGGTACCTTCCTCTGAAAAGAGCAGGAAGTTTCTTTGTGAATCAGGCAAGATGATTTTTTTGGAGTTATGGCCAAAAAGTTCAAGGTGAAATATTGTTATTTGATGGGTGTTTGTCCTCTGGGTGGGAGGTTGGTCATTCTGACAAGTGTTCAGCAGCGAGACTAGCAAAGTGTTGATTGTCCTGGAAGCCTGAAATTACCTGTTTTGCTTGCTGATTTTGGGCAGTTTTTCAAGAGCCTGGGTAAGGAGGCTGCTTTTACAGTCTGTGTTACTGAGAAATGTTTGTTATAAGGTCCTGCTCTTTGATAGAGATTAATTTTGGATGTTGTGAGCTTCTCATCCTGTTGAACACCAGGAACTCAGGGGTTTCGAGTCAGCTTGATTTTGGTGTTTTCTATCATCAGCATATAAGTCTGAAAGATATTTTAAAATTCAGTAATGAGTGTCTGGGAACTTCAGGGTAATATTTTACTTGAAGAGTCTTTTTCATAGCTCTGCTTTTGTTCTGAACCATGATAAGGCCTGAATTGTGCTTCAGATATTCAAAACTCTTCAGAAGCTGCCTGCTTTGAAGCAGTGACATCTGATGTTCCTGTCTCTCCAGTTCAGGGCCCTTGGAATTTCAGTCTGCAAAATCAGCTTTTCCAAAGGAAGTTTTTTCTCTGGCGAAGTCAGGGTTCCAGAAATGCTGACTCCATGTGATGGAACAGCAGTAAAAATACAAAATTTCCCTTCCCTCATTCCTTTAAATGTTTTTCTTTCTGCCAAAGTCTTATATCAACATAGTCCAGAGTTCTGGGGTGGAAGGTGTTTATCTGTATTGGGTGTGGGGAGCGACTGGTGAGTAGAGAAACTTTTTGTTTTGTTTTCATGTAGAAAGACTTTGGGTTTTAATATTACTTTTAGAAGAATGCCACTGAATGGAGGTACTTTCAGTCCATCAATAAACTGTCATAGTAGTTCTAGAGTCTCTGTTTTTAAAGATTTAGCTTTTCCAAATTTTATTAAGCATGCTTTGATTGTTATAAGTCTGTGTCTGTAGCCCTATGTGCATGTTAGGAGGAAATATTAGAAAATAAGATAAAAATCCAAGTGTGCAAATGTTACTTCTTACTGTCTGCAGAAAGAAAAGCCAGATTTTAGTTTCCTGTTTGTGGCTGTACTGTTATTAACTGCTGCTGTCAATTGGAATTACTTCCTGGATGCACAAAAGAGTAAAATGAAGTCCCTTTTTCTCTCTTTTCTCCTGTATAAAGATACTATAATAAGCAGACTGACATTTCCTCATTTGGAAAAACCAGTATCTGTGATCTCTATGGGTGAATGTAAAGTTTAGAGCTTAGGGAGGAGTCTTGTATCATGGTCATGGTGTGATCCATAGTTGGCTAATGGACATAGGCACCAGGAGGATGTGGACATATGAAAGACTGTAAATCTGAGAATTCAAGTTCTTGGTCATTTGAAGCTGTTCAGCCTCTTTATGGAATATGTGCTGTTTTTTCTGAATACTGGAATATGGCTCTGAAGTAGCTGAACTGGTTTATTTTATACAAATGTTACTGGGTGCAGTCTCAGGCAGTGATTTAAGATCATGCAAGAGTTTGCTGGTGTGTTCTGTGAAAGGTTCTTTAATTAGGCTTTTTGAATTGGTGGAATTCCCTACATGGGATGGAGTGACTCCATTCTTTCTGAGTGCTGCTTAAACTATGTTGTTCTCTGTAAGGTACTTTGTTAAAATCTTTTGAGAGCATTTTCATTCATCTGACTGACTAATCCATGCTTTCTCTTCCCTAATAGTGCCTCAGTGCTCATATTTATTTTTTAGTTTTATTTTTTAAATGGCCTCCAGCTAAATAGGAGGCTACTTTAAAGGCAACTGTTACTCTAAGTAGAGAAGCCCTGAGCTGATGTTCTTTTGCATCACTTGAATTTTTATTGAAGTCAAATGTTTATGCCACTGTACAGGGAGAGTAAATAGGAAAGAGGAGTTGCTGTCTAGTTCATCTCATGAACTTCCTTTTAGTTTAGGGACTGCATATCCTGCTACACATGTTTAGATGTATTTTGCTGCTCCTCCCACAAGTTTTGGGGTAGCTGAGGGGGTGTGTGTATCACTTGGCTTCGGGTGTGTAGGGGGGGGGTTCATGAACCAGCATCCCTGTGGTTGGTGAATTTGCTGGGTAGGTATCTGAATATCTGAATGTGTAAAACGTGGGTCAGAGAACTTCAGCGTGTTTTTCTGTATTTTTATTTCTGGTATTACAGTATCAGGAAAGAATTTGGGAGTACTATTTTTACAATTGGCCTTAAACAGAGACTAAAGGAAACAAGGCGCAGATTCCAGCCTTCGATGAGGCAACAGGAAGGGAAGCAATGAAAACCATAAACTGTGCTGAGTAACATTTCCTCTCTTCTGCTACACTCCCCAAGGGTGACAAAGTCTTTATTGAGCCTGACAGAATTCCCAATAAAAGCTGCATTCAATCTGTATGAAGAACCTGCTGAATCACTGAGAAGCAAGTAATGGCAGTGGGCTGGAGGAGAGCCTCCCACTTACAGCTTGCACAACCTGTGCCCCAAGAATCACCTCTGTTTGCTTTGCTGAAATCTAGGCACCTTTAAAGAACAACTTTAATACAGACAAATTCAGACACCGTCCAGGAGGCTGTTAAAATGCAGGAGTTAAAACTCCTGATACCAAGCGAGTTCTTGGTTCTGGTGGAGTTTGTTTCCAGCCCTCTTTCTACTCAGAGCACGGAAGAGGAAGAAGCAGCTCTCTAACATACAAACAGGGAGGCTGTGGCACCTTTCAGTGTGGCTTCCTTCCCTGGAAGGTTTCCTACCTCATGGTATTTTGAACAGCAGTGGAATTTGGGAAGCTGTTACCATATGGCTTAACTGTTGTTTCAAAGGCAGAAATGTGTGTCTGCTTCTTTTAAAGTATATTGTCTGTGATATGGCTGAATCTGTAGCAGATCTTTAGAAGATACTAACATTTTTTGTTTGCTCTGAAGCCTATAAAATATGCATCCTGGCAACTGCCCTACCTCGGGAAAGGTACGGATGCAAAGTCCTTTGTGCTTCTGTAGGAGCAGTTCCTGTGTGTGACCCAGGGAATCCTGGGTGGCTTGGCAGCCCACGTGGGCTGGGCGTGGGGAGCCTCGAGTGAGCCAAGCATCTGCTCTTGCAACAGGAATTTAATGTGTTTGGGGTGGATTGAGAGACAGGTTTTGTGCAGCTCCCTGGGACAGGTTTGCATGTGAGAGCAATTGCTCTGGAACTTGCTGACGCAGCTGGTTTGAACTGTGGCTTTGAAGTGGTGCTGTGGTGCAGGTTTCTGCTCTTTTCTCATTCCCTGAGCAAAACTCTGGACTGAATAATACCTGCCAGTCTGTGCTCTTTGAGCCCCCTGGTTTCAGGCTCAGGGTGGATCCGGGATGGCTCACTGGAACGTGGGATCTGGGAGCATCCCTGAGTCCTGGCCCCGCTGCAGGGAGCAGCTGTCCCACAGTCCTGGCCAGGGCTGGATGCAGCTGTCTGGGGACTGGGCTGCCTCTCCCCATGGCATGAAGGACACAACGTGACAGGCAGTGCTGAAGGGAGTCCACGGGGATTTATGGCTTCCTCAGCGTCCCCGATACCTCAGTGCAGTTGCTGAGGTTGCCTCTGTGAGATTTATCAGAATGTGCTACTATGAGGTCACTTCAGAACAATTTATTTTCCTTAGAAATAGACCAGATTTCCTGTTTAGTGTTTTAACATAATAATGTGTTGCTGGAACACCTGGCTGGGGTCATATCAAGTAAAGCATTAGTTTTTTGGTTTGTGTTTATCGAGGGCAAAGCTGTTTGTGATGCAGTCATTCTGTCTTTTTTCCAGAGCATCACACTGCTTTTGCCCACTTTTAACACTGCAGGAGAATTTGTCTTGGACCTTATTGTGGACTTACAGCTTTATGGATGCAGCTCATGTGAATTACCATTGTGCTGACAGTTGTTGGTTGGAAAACTTTGTGGTCAGAACTCCATGTTCACGACCACCATTGTTCCATCAGAGTCTTAATTCTGAGCTTTGTAAAGGTGCCTCTTGGATTAAAGGTGAGGGATTGGGAGAGAAGAGGGTGAAGCATAAGGAAATGATACAAACTCACAAATTTTGCTCATCACTTGTGTTTCTGCACTTTTTGGTCCTGTCCAGATCTGTCCAGATCTTGGTCATACTTTAAAAAGCTGCTGATAAAGAAACTAAGGATGAACACCACTTCCCCATCAGCTTTGAGGTTGGATTATATTCTCGTGATGACTTTTTTAGCTGACTGTGCTTATTTCTTTATTTTAAAAAGTTACATCTTAACAACTAAGAAATTAATATTTCGCTATCCTTGTAAAAAATAGTAGCAAATAAGGTGTTTTGGGATAAATGGGTGATGGTGGTAGTTAGCTGGTTTGCTTTTGTGTGATGAGTTGATGCTACTGGGGCTTCTTTTATTTTCCCATCTTATGGTACTGCTATGAGTTAGCATCTGGCAGGGAAAATGAGAAGTGGTCTGGGTGTTCAGGTGGCCCACTATATTGGGATGAGTATGTTATCATAAAAGAATATATATTTAGATAACATGATGTCGTTACTAAAATCTCTGTGTTTTTACACCACCTTTGGTTTAGCAGCTGGTTAAGCTTTTTGCCATAAAGATGTGTGTGTTGGGGGTGATAAAAGCTGGTGCTGAGGCTGCTGGTGGCCACACTTCCCTCGTGCCGCGTTTGGAGATAACGGTGCCGTCCAGAGCCATCCCTTGGTTTCTGCACTGCTGCTGAAACACAGGCTGGCTTATACAGTGTGTTCTGTCACAGGAGGAGTTAGAAGATTCAGATGTCCTCTGCTTTTTAAATGTGTCTGCTCATGAACTCTGTGCTGTGAGAACTGGAGGCAAAGGCAATCAGCCGTCCCGGGCAGCTCGGTGCGCGATCACTGCGGTCACAGTGTTCTTGTTTCCTCTCTGTAGTTAGAAAATCTCCCTTCTAGCAAGATTAACAACTGGCCCGTTCCCTCTACTCTTTGCACAGTTCCCTACTTTCCCTTGAGTCTCTGTAGCTGCAGTTTTAGCTATTTGGATAGAAAATGCGAATTTCTCCGTAAATAACCGAGTCAAGGTAGTTTTCTGTCAAAGATTGAAGAATCTGTGTGGGCACAGCATTTGCAGGTAGATCTTGTGCTTTACTTTCAGGTATTGTTTCAGGTGATGAAAAGCTCTGAAAAGAAAGATTACAAAATAAAATCATACTGACCTTGGTCTCTAGTTTAGAGCATGTGGAGAAATTGCTTTTCATCAATAAGCACGTTTTGGTTGGGTTTTGATGGAAGTAAAGAGATTATAAGGAAGGATATGGAAAGGGGCTATAAAATTCCAGCAAGTGCTTTGTGTTCTGCTGTTGTAACGCTGATTGTTGCCCTTTGGCATCGTCCTTTAATAGCATTTTTCATAGTGGGTATCCAAACGTATCTGTGAAAATGATCTCTGCCCTTTGTACTGTGGTTATGTGCTTGTCTGCTGTTTATAACTGCTGCGGTGACAGAAATCCCTTTTTAAAACTGAGACCGAAAATAGGATTAGAAGCTGTTACAAACCTCGAGTTAGAGAAATGAGTGCTTGCAGCTCTGGTGGAGGAGGGTTTCTGGGAGCGTGGTGCAGCCTCTGTCCACGAGGTGGCCACAGCCCCTGCCCATCACCAGCCACCCTCCTATTAATTGATGTTCCTCGCTGGCAAAAATGCAGAATGAGACTCTAAATGTAGCATGTCAAACATAATTTCAGTGCTACTATAAGCACTTGTTCTGAGGGAGTAATGGAGAAAACTTCACAAAGTATAACTGATAGGAAATTTTCATTTTATTGGGAAAAACTGGGATATATATACACCATATGTACTGTACCCTCCCTTGTCGGACTTTGAAGTGGCTTGTGAGGGAGAGGAGGAATTCTACCTGGCTGTATCTATTTAAACAAGCAAATTATTTCACCGAGACATGTAAAATACTTTGGATGGGTATGTTTGATGCTCTGGTGTAAAGAGGCATTTTGCAGCCCTTCCCAGGGGATCACTGAGTTAGCTCTTGTGCTCAGGGGCACCCAAAATCACCTGCTCTGCACAACTAGGAGAGGGGCTCGCTTGAAGAGTCAGTTAATTTTAGGGAAAGTGTTACAGATCCTGGTTTAAAAACGCTTCTAGCCAGTGTGTTTGGCTTGTTGACGTGTCCCCTGGCTGGGCAGTGACCAGGATGGGGTTTATTACATTTATCAAGGTTAGAGCAGTAACAGCTGATAGTGTGAGTTAAATGCCTTCTGCTGGGTGAGGGAATAGGAACCTTTGCCTCCCCTTTGCTGTGCTCTGGCTCAGCTGCTCTCTCTGCTGCTGCTCGTCTCGACAGCCAAAGTCAGAGCCGTGGGATGCTTTCCAGACATGAATCCCTTTAAGCAAATGTTTATCTCTTTAATTTACCAACTGTTTATTCATCAAGCTCCTCAGTGGGTCAGCACAGCCCTCCTGTGTCTGCAGGTGGAGTGCCCATGCCCAGTGCTGGCACTGTGTTTTAAGGAGTTCCAGAGAATAATTCTAAAGTCAGGATGTGGTCATTTTTCATATGTACAATTTAAAAACTTTGTGATCAGACATGAACATAAGCTTTTGTTCTGCTTACAGTTTTCTGTAACTCATGACTACAGAACTGCTTATCTAAAATATATTTTAAAGACCTTCTGTTACATCCTAATCTCTGTTATGTAAAAAAAATACTGGAAAACTTATATAGGCATAATGAGTTATGAGGACTGAAAAATTCAGCTTTAATTTTAATACCAAATACTGATTCCTTCCTGGCTGCCCAACTTCAACAGGAGCTGTGAGTATCCTTCTTCTGGCCTGGGAGAGGGGGACCTCCAGGTGGAGGAGGAAGAAGGTGGGACACAGGGGTTTTATTTCAGTTGTTCCATAGAGTCTATAACTCCTAAGTTTTATTAACTACTAAGGCAGTGTATGGTCTGAGGATACAGTTGCTGCATTCCTGTGCCTGATGCTTTCAGGTGGGGAAGGTGAGACAGTTCCCTGCTCAGAAACAGGGAAAGCTCAGTAATGGAGCTGGTGGGACACCTGAAATGACCCTTTGGCTGCCAAGTGCCCACCTCTGACAAGCTGTGGTGTGTTTGGAGTCTGATCCATAGCCGGTGTTCCCAGATTTCACTAATAAAATGAAGTTTGTGGCAACTCACAGTCGGAGGATTAGAATGAGATTGGACTGTGTGAGAAATGAGTGCTTTATAAATGTGTTACACATTCAGGCCTTCTGTTTAATTTTCATGGGGTTTGGTAATGACATTTAAAAAAATAAATCAGAGTTTTATTGGTTTTACAGGGCCTGCAATTACGTCTGACCTTTCGTTTGGTATAACAGTCCATATCCGTTATATTGCTAAACAAGGACTATTAAGCCAAAGAACTTTTCTGAAGTAAATCCATTGTAAATTCTGAGGCCAGCGTTCATATTGATTTATCTTTTGTAAACACTGGATAAATGCAGCACTTGAAAATTCAGAACATACTTTCCAAGGCCAGGCTGGAGAGGCTGCTCTGTGGTGCATAATGATTGTGTTGTGCGTGTGTTGGACGCTCCCAGCCCACCTGTTCAGGACAGTAAATTGGGTGATGAATGGCCCCAGTGAGCTGGTCCCCAGCATGTGGTCTGCACCATCAGCACAGATATTTCTGTGACTGAGGACGATTCTGTCTAGTGAGAAGTTTAAACAGCTGTATCTCCTAATTGCAGCTTCTATGTAAAGCCCTGTTTTTAAAGTGAAATAATCTTTGTGTTTTAATATTTTTGTTTCTGTGGTTGGTGGGGGATGGCACTGACGTGATGCTGAGTCGTGGTGGCAGGAGGTGGGAGACCTCTAAAACTTCATTGTCTTCTTCTTTGCTAAAGAGTATTTTGGAGTAATTTATGATGTTGCCCTTTGGACAGGGATTGGGCTGAGTAAGAGGCAGTAGGATGGAGGAGGTTTGTAGTAGGGCTCCCAGCTAGGTCTGAGGTGGACATGAAAGTGTTTCCTCTCTCAACATAACCCCTTTGCTATGAAAAGGTACCGTGGTTTTCTGCACTGTACATGGTGGCTACACTGCATGGTTTAGGTTTTTGCTGGGGTTCTTTGCCACTAGGAAATTAATTTTGCAAAATTCCCTCTTTAAAGAGGTGTTAGAAGGTTTCAACAGGTTTTGTCCTTGGATGAACAGGACTGCCCCTTTTGGCTTATTCCACGTGTTGTTTGCTGCTGTTTCCAGTCATGTAAATATTTTCAGAGATATTTTTAATAAATCTTTTTTTTTTTCAGGTGAGTGTTTATGCATCTGTTGGATTTCACTCTTTTCACTTTCACAGCTTGAGTGTGGACAGGGTTCTTCAAGTCTGTATGTTCCCTGACCTGTCTCTAGAATTATGTCTCATAGGTCTGCAGAACCTGAAAAGTAATGCTGAGTGATTAGATGCTGTGAATGAAGTTGGTCACGTTTGTTCTTTTTTCCTCTCTCTTTAGGACTTAAACACTATCTGTTCTTTCCTTCATGGACTGGACATACTCTCTCATTTCAGGGAGCATCAGCTGAGGTGAGTACTCCACAGCTAGAGTTGTTTAGCATTGTATATCTCTGACTTTATTTTTGTGGAGATGAGCAGAGCTTTTGTCTGCCTGCACTGGGAGGTGACAGAGCATTGGCCAAGCCCATTGCTGAGTGCAGTCACTGCAGTAACATGGCATGGAATCCAAACTAATTAGCCTTTCTAAGAAGGAAGGCAGAGCTTACTGCCATTTGCCTACAAAGGACTGTGCAGACAGTGCCCTCTCTTAACTCCTGATTACAAAAGCTTTTTAATGCTTCAGACATTCGGATGATCTCAGAATCCATAAAATGGAAGGCCAACAAGGCATAAAAAGTGCGTTGGAAGTATTTTAGTTCCTTCAGCTCTGTTGCTATGGGTAATTCCAGTGTGTGGGAGTGATTTAAACACTTAGAGAACATGCTGTATATTATCTGTTTGGATAATGAAGAACACCGTAATAATTTGAATTTTCTGGTTAAGCACATCTTTTCTTTAGGACAAAAAAATTTGTTGAATTCAAGGTCTTAGAGATTTAAAGTGGTTTACTGAAATATGGTGATTAATGGCTCATGATCTTTGGGGAGTAAAATTGAAATTAAACTTCTCTTCCTCCTCCCTCAGAATAATGTCATCCAGTGCCCGCTATGAGAGGTACAAGGGCAACCAAGTCCTCTTTTGGTGAGTACACAGCACTTGTTGGAGTTCTTCAGTAGAAGTGTGAGCAGAAGCACTGTTTTGCATGTTTTAATACATGATTTGCTTTTTCAGCCATTGCTAATAAAAGCCTTTACAGCATTTCAGCTGGGTTAAAAGCTTTGGCAGGAGGTGTTTGTAGGAGCAGTGTTGGCATTTGAGGGGTGCCCATGAGGTGTCTGTGTGTGCCTGTGGCACCAGGAAGGCACAGGCAGGGTCCCCCCCAAGGCTGGTGGGAGCCGTGGTGACACTCAGTAGGTGGCACTGTGTCCCTGGAGCTGGCACTGCCTGCATCCTGCACGGGAGAGGGATGGAGCTCAACCACCTCTTTAAATTGCAAGAATTAGGATTTGAGCTCAGAGTTCTCTTTGGGTTCCTGCTGGGAGGCAAATATACTTTTGTTTTCCTCGTATTTTAGCATTTCTTGTGGTATATTTACCCTCTCACAGCTAATCCTAGCTTTCTGTATAAGGCACAGCTTCCAGCACACCTGAGTCTAAATGAGACATCACCTGCTAGTAGGGGTGGTGGGTCTGTGTGACACACACCTGCTCCAGTGCCAAGTCTG
Organism: Lepidothrix coronata; assembly: GCF_001604755.1. Taxonomy (NCBI): domain Eukaryota; kingdom Metazoa; phylum Chordata; class Aves; order Passeriformes; family Pipridae; genus Lepidothrix; species Lepidothrix coronata. The sequence goes on along the minus strand of NW_016690416.1, from coordinate 946,611 downwards.
TATGTGTGTTTAGGAATTGTGGGCTGTCCTGTGTTTCTAACTTTATGTATACTTTCCCTGGAATAAAATGTTTTCATTGAAAATTAATAACTCCATTTTAATAAAATAAAATTTTAAGCTGACTTACATGTCAAATTGTAAAGTACAAGAAACATTCTGGATGTAGATGTTTTAGAAAAACATCTTGGTAGCATCCAAATCAAGTGCTCTGTTCTTACATATCAAACTGCTACAGTGGTAAATCAGTCTTTTACTACAGTGATATTTTGGATAATATATTTCTGAGGTGTTGTGAGAAGAAAGTCAAGATCAATGATTTCTTTTCTTATAGCTCAGAAACTATTGCAAGATGCTGGTATATCCTACTTTCTGGATCTGTGCTCATGAAGGATTCCATGTTTTTACCACCTTGCAGGTATGTGAAGTTGTTATTATTTAAGATAAGGCAAGGTGTGCTTTTTCTTTAAATAAATGCATTCTATATGTTGGTGTTACTGTAAATTTTTAACAAGTTTACAATATTTTTTTCATTATTTTGTTTTTCTAAAGTTTGATAGTGGCTCTTAGAGTAATTGCTGCTGTGTGACTGTTTTTAGAGTTTCCTGTGTCAGAAACGACTGCAGATCACATGGCTTCTGCCCTTTGGCTGGAGGCTGTGTTTAATGGCATATATGATTTTTCTGTGAAGCAAGAAGAGCCCAGCAGCACTGGTTAGGGAGAGCATATGCCAGGAGTCTGAGTGCACCTCAGGGCTGAGGCACAGGGAACGTTGGGAAATGCTTTCACTGGAGCACATTATTTCACTTGAGCTGGACTTGCTCAAGTAATACCCTGAGTACCCAGAGTAATACTCTGCTTGACCTTTGCATCACTCAGAAATTTTATTTCTCTGTATTTCACTTGACTCAGCACGAGCTGACTGTTAACAGCCTTAATGCCAACTCCAGCTCCAGTGCATTTCCATAGGCTTGAATTCCATGGGAAGTACCGATAAGAACGCTCAGGACTCCATTTTTCAGCTGAGTTCTCTGTTAGCTGTAGGCTGGATGTTAAACTCTTAATGCTCCTTGAGTGACTGAAGTTCCTGGAGTGAAGTTGCCCAGAGAAGCTGTGGCTGCCCCATCCCTGGAAGTGTCCAAGTCCAGGTTGGACGGGGCTTGGAGCACCCTGGGATAGTGGGAGGTGTCCCTGCCCGTGGCAGATGATTGGAACTAGAGGAGCTTTAAGGTTTCTTCCAAGCCAAACCATACTATGATGAGTCTGTGATAAGTTCAGGAGTACCAGAAGGGAGGACACGGCAAGCTGATATTTGCATAAAACCTCTCTAAAATCATTGCTTTGCTGAACTTAGAATAAGTCACTTGTAACCATCATTAAGGTTTCTTGTGCCTTAAAAAAAAGACAAAATAGATCTGTTATAGCTAATTTAAAAGATTACAACTAGTTTTATTATGGATAATGAGGAAAAATAGCTGCTAGATGGTGAAAGGGTCACAGTTCTGTTAGATGGAGCTGCTGGCAGGTTGCAGCTTACGTGGTTCCTGGGGTGTACTGTCCCTGTAGGTGGTGAGATCACGTGGAAAGGAAGGGAATGCACTCCTGCTGGATATCCAGGGTGTTCAGATCACTTCCATTTCGTTTGAATGATGTTCATGCATTAAATATAATGCTTTTTTTTTTTTCTTCAGTACAGTGGGATAAACTTCATCTGCTTTCCCTGGTCTGAATACCTCATCTATCACATCTGTAGTTGAGGGAGTCACCAGTCACTTACAGGCTAACTTCCTATGAAACAGTGGCTTAGATAAGTTAGTAGTATTCTTTCAAAATTGTGATTAGCAGCATTTTAATTACATTTAAAGTAATGCTTAATGTCATGCTTTTTGTCCCCAACCAAGTTCCTGAGCATGTGAGTCATTCTGAAAGGAGGTTTGCATACATATCTATAAGAAAACACAGTATTGCCTTAATTCTCATTGCCTCAGGTATTCCAGAGCTATTCCTTGTCACAGGAAACAAAGATAACTTGCTGCCATGCTCTCTCTGCCTAATGAGCATATAATCTTGTAAGATACTAGTGAAATAAACTTTAGGGAAGAGTATTTTGGGGGGATTTATCTACTTTATCTGTGCTTTTTAATTTTCACAGTAGGAAAGTGGCAGACAAGTGTAGGGAATGAAAAGAAAACCACACCTGAAGTGTTCTGAGACTGCTGAAGGGACTGGAGACATCCCTCCAGCCTCTTGGGTTTCTGGTAGGATTGGTGCTGCCCAGACACTGTCATCAGATAAAGCTCATCTGTTTGACTTGTTAAATATGGTATAAATGTGTCTGCTTGTGAGCAGAGGTTGGAGATGGGTGTGTTCTGCACAGGAGTGATGCAGGAGGCTGTGATGGCTTTGAGATGGCCAGGGGGTAAATGAATGAGGACCAAAATAGAATCCTTAATGGGAGGAAGGTGGTAACTACCAATGGTGAGAATTTAGGCTTTAATCTGGAGACCTCCTAGAGCTCTGAAAAGGTTAAGAGCCAGGTTGGAATAATTGCCATTCTGGAAGAACTGGATGGATGGAGGCAGATCCTAGGCAGCAAATGGATTCTGGTTTGAAACTCAGTTTGTGTACTTCATAACACCCCCACTCCCCAGTTTCCTCTTTGTCCTGTTGCTGATTTCAACTTTGTATTTGTCCTCTGGAACATTTGACAAACACTTTGTGTTTGAAGAACTCTGGGCTCTCTGTGCTTGAGAAGGGCTTTTTCATCACCTTGGATGAATTTGTATTCAAGTTGTAGTTCAGAAGTTGGTTTAAAAAGTGGAGGAGTAAATCTTGCACCCAGGTACAGTAAATCTATTCAGTGTTCTGACACTGATGCTCATGATGAGAAAAGCCCTGCAAGGTTTTTAAGGTAAGAAGCAGATCAGTCAGTAATACCAGGTACAAAGATGGCATAACCTTGATTGCCCTGTTGCCTGGAGAGTGGATTTGTCAATAGATTGGGCATGGGAGGACAAGAATTTGCCTCTAACAAGAAAACGATGGCTGGAATAGAAGAACAGGATTGATGGATTCGTGGAAGGAAAACCGTGTCAGCAAGTCAGAGGTTTTGTGTTAACCTTGCTTGTTAATGAAGATAATTCATGTGAGCAGGATATTTGAAGGAGATTACTCACAGCAAGATTAGCCATAGGAGATACATCAAGGGCCTGGAGGAACTTCTGAAGCCAATTATGTGGCTGACAGCCTCCTACAGCTGAGAGAATTGAACCTCCAAGGGAAAAACACAAACTCTTGAAACATTCAAGATGTAGTCTTGCTAAAAACAAATACTCTCTTTTCCAAGCCCTTCCAAAATCTCACAAGTGGAGAAAATTGGAATCATTGTCCTATTCATGTAGAGAGTGGGACACTCCCTAAACGCTTCCTTTATTCCAAGTGACCTCATGGCTGTGTTGTGGTATCTGTTCACAAGTGCTGGAGATGCATCAGTGACTCAATAAGCCAGTTTTCTTTCTTTTCTTTAATAAAAGGAGAAGACACAAATGCTTAGATCAAGAAAATTGTCATACTGAAAGAGGAACTCCCAGTTTTGCATCGTGAACAGCGGCTTGGGTTGAAATTGTTTTAGTTTGTTTTGTGCTAATATTTGCAAATAACAATATTTTGCTGTATTTTGAAACTTGCTGTGACTGTTAATAGTATTTGAATCTGTTCTGTGTGAATCCCAGTCCCGATGGCTGTAGTGTGGATGGTGCTTTTCCTCCCTCAGCTCCCAAAGACTAAACCCAGGTGTGCCAGTCCAGTGCTGTCATACAGTAAACTTAATATCTGACAAACTGGCAGTTGCCAATAAGGTTCTGAATTGTGATTTACAGTCACAGAGTAAGAAATTTAAAAATTGCAGAGGTCTCAGGATGATATTCTCTGTTTGCTTCACACTGGAAAGCTCTTCTCAGCTAACTGTTGTGGATTATTTTTCTGCTCTCATGAAGACAGCTTGAGGCTTCCATCCCTGTGCTTATCAAGACTGATAGATTTTATATTCAGCACAGGATCAAAGCAGTGGTTATTCAGTGCATTTGTGGCTCTGGATGAGGTGATGTTTTCCCTGGGTGTTTCTGTTAAGTGGTGGCTGTAACTTGTAGCGTTGCCTGACAGCCAGTAAGTGAACCAACAACTTGGGAATGCTACCAATAAATGTATTTGTAAAACTAATTAATTCAGAGGGAGTTGTTAGTATTGAAATTCTTCTGGCAGTGCTAGTGCTGGGATGAAAATACTCTGAGGGAGAAGGGAATGTGGCTGAGAAGAGGCAGGGCACTGGTGAGAGGCTGAGTGTCCTGGTCTCCCAAAGTGCAGCTCCTTGTGCTGGAGGTGCTGACCTGGACTAAGGGCTGGGAAGGTGTAGCAAACTAGGAGTACAGCTTTCTTGACATGGAACAGTCTTCTAAGAAAGCCAAAAGAATGAAGAAAGACCGTGTTCAGACCTGTCACAACTATATGACCAAATAATCTTGTCTGTTATTTCCAACCCGACCAGTAACTTCCTTTTGCTCTGTTCACAGTTCCTTACAAGAGCTGCCCTTTAGGGGTTTTATGGACTGCAGGGAATGCTGATTGTGCCACACAAAATTTTTTACTGGCTAAACTAAAAAAAAAGTCCAAGAGAAATGAAATTGGAAGCAAAGGGTCGTGTATGATTTGTTTATAACTAAAATACAGTTTTACTAAGGCTGTCTAATCCCGTGGCCTGGAATAGCTGGAAAGCTTCAGAGAAAGTGGTAGGTGAGCCACTGGCTTCCTCAAAGTGTCACTGTGTGCAGAGTATAAAGTAATTAGTACAGAGATCTTGAGCTTGGAGCCTGCAAATTGAGTAGTATGTTACACAGCCTCCAAAATAATTTCCAATTAAAACTTCAGCAGGCTTGAGAGATAAACCTGCTAAATGTTGTTATTAAGAGCTAATGCAGAAATGGGTTTTGATGACTGAGCATTAATTGAAAAGGGTATTTTGCATTCAGCCATGTATCTTGTGGTGTCAGGTTTCCTTTAAACCATTTTCTGATGGACTTAAGTGTTATAATATTTTTTCTAATGAAGTTACTTTGAAAAGCTCAGGACTTCCAGAGCACATAATGAAAACCCTGCCTCCCATTCCTTATGCAGCTCATCTCTTCCAGGCCCAGGTTTTGGACTTGCCTGGAAAATGTTCTTGCATTGAAGAAATCCATCCAGATTACTGGATGAGCAGGGTCATGGGGTTTGCTTTGCAGTGGCATAAAGTACAATTTGTCTTCATCTTTCTGTTTCTAAAGGCAGCCTGACAGGCAGTTTTGAGAGACCTGTGTATTCATAAGAACAAAATATCTGCGACCCCTTTGCTTATTCTATTGATAAACTGGTATTTCAGGATCCTGGCCCAGTGCTGGGTGTTCCTGCAGGTAAAGCTCCTGCAGGTAAAGCTCCTGCAGGTAATCACAGATAACTTTTATTGACACCAACTTACACAGCCAGGATAATGTTATGATTTTGTAGTTCCTGGAAAGTACAGAACAGAATGTGAAATACCTGACATCCTGCCACTGAAGGCTTTGACGCCCAAAATATCTGAAAATATTGTTTCAGGATGTAGCAGAATATTGTAAATTTGAAGATGCCTGCTAATTAGTGTTGAGGCAAGTAATAAGACATTCAGTCTCAGTCTCCATCTGTTTGTAGGCTGAAAGCTCTTCAGGACAGGCTGTGTTTTTACCTTTAATGTATGTACTGTATTCTGAGCAATGCAGAATGAGAAACTATCAGTATTGGATAACTTGAGCATATTGATATCAAGAAATGTTCAAGTAAAATGTGACAACTATTGCTTAAATTTGTCAGTCTTGAAATTCCAGGTATATTTCAGCACCAGATACTCAGGTTGTCCAACAGCTGGATATGAAGAATTTTTAAACATTTGTGTTCAGAAAGCTTGTAAGTGCTTGTGCACATCCTGTTTAAAGAGCCGCTTTATTATGTTTAAAATAATGTTACATTGGAGGCTTCTCTAAATAGTTTGCTTAGTAAAACTAAGGGTTGTTATAACAGCTCCAGTCTGATCCCATGGCCTGGACACCCATTAGTGGTTGCTATAGGATATCATGCCAGTTTAACTTACATTCCTTTCTCACATGATGCAACTGCTTAAGCATTTTTAATTATGAGTGGTGGTGAATCAGGAGGAAAACAAGGTTTCTTGCAAATGAGGCGTCCATAAATCAAGGATAAACAAAGCTGCCTTTGGTATGTGGAAGACATTTTTTCCCCATGACAGTGTTGCAGGGCAGTGAGCGAATGGCTGAAAATTAATGATGCAGATGTAATAGATGAATATTAAGTTGCAGGAGTGTATAATAAAATTATAAATAAAAAAAATCGTGATGTAGTTTTGTAGTACTGACTTTTTCTGGGCTTCCAGCAGTGGGAGGCTATAGAATAATGATGTTAAATTTAAGACTTATTTAAATCACACGTATTTTAACAATACCGATTAAATTAATTGGATCATTTAAAATTTTAACAGTTATACCAGTGGTAGTATGCCCTTTGACATAGTTTTTATTGTAAGTAGAGCTTAATTTACATTAGTTTCATGTTTTCTCACACTTTCAGTATTAATTTAAATTTTTAATTGGATTATTTTTCCTGCTCTCTGCTTGAAAGCACTGAAGTGAGTGTAACATGCTGTACCTTAATGAGGCTTTCCTCATTTTTTTTTTTTGTGTGTCTTGCCACATGTGACATCAAGAGGACTTGGTGTTTAGGGATGTGATTGGGAAGGGTGCTGTGATGGTTTGTAAGCAGAGGTGCTGAAGCCCAGCTGGAATGGGCTGCTCAGATCCAACCTGCCCAGGGTGCAAAGCTGGCCCTGGGAAGTGGTCTTTTAGTACCAAAAATTAAGATTGCCCCACTTCTTCCAGAATTAGATGTACTTTGCAGAGCCCTCACCTTTGAAAACCAGCATATTTTAGGTTTGGGTGGGTCTTCAATGGCCGACTGAAAACCTCCAGGTAATTTGTTGTCACAGAAAGTCCACGTTTACTCTTGTTTCCCAAATGGGTTTTATCTCCTCCCCTTGCAAAGCTTTGTTCAACTGAATCCTTTCCATTTCCAATTAATTGGGAATGAACATTTTTCTGAGGCCTGGATTATAACTGGCAGATTAGTGAAGTCTATTGATGTCAGCAAACCTCTTAACTAATAGAGAAGCTAAACATTTGTATTCCAGAGAAAAATATGGAATAAGTCATTAAGAACGTTAAAATCTATGTTTCTAAAACACGTTGCATATGTTAATTAAGAATGTTAAAAATGGGTATTTTTAAGACATAGTGGTGGTTACAGCTGGGGAGAAACCATATGCTGCCTCCTCCTTTGGAAGGAGCTCTGCTGAGGAATAATCGATAAACCATCCATGATGTGCTCCAGGAAATAATTAAACTTGACCTATTGACTTGTTAATGTGAGTAGTTTAGGATTAGCAGGGTGGGTTTTGTCTTTGGAACTTAATCCTTTTCCGAGTGTTTGGTTGTTGTAAAGTGCCTGATGGAGCAGAAATGATGGTGCCAAGAGTGTGACCTTTGTTCCAAGCACGCTTCTCTTCCTCCTTAGTGTTTACTGCCATTACTTAATTAGCAAATGCTGCTACGTGAGCAGAGGGGAGCTGGACAGTTGCTGAATTTCAGGAATGTGTTTATGTAAAGCAAAACAAAAAGGAAAACAACCCTTCCTCAACCTCGAGGAGTTTAATAAATTGTTGTTACACGACAAAAACACTGTGCTTGAACAACCTGCAGCAGGAAATTGGAGCCTTTTCCTAACTACAGGAGACATAGCAATAGTAGCAATAATCTGTTTTGTGATAAAACTGATGATGATTATTTCTGTTTTTAAAAAGCTGCAAAAATTGAAACTTCCAGCTGCACACAATTCCTTTAGAATTTTAGTTTTGGGGGGGAAAAAATCTCTTGTATTTAGCTTTCTGTTGTAAGGAATAGAATTGCAAATGTTTTTAACTTTTTTTCTTTTTTTTTTTTTTTTTGCAACTGAAAATGATCCCGTAGCAAAGTTGGTCTCACTTTGCTTTCTGGTTTGTGAAGAAATCCTAACATGGAATTTCAGTTCACCTTGAAGTTGGAGCTGACATTAAAAATGACATTTCCATATTTTCTGAACTGAATTAACTTTTTTATAATAATGAGAGTAGTTCATCCATTCTTTTTATGTATTGCAAATACACAAGACTGTCATGCCTGGATCACATGCTGTGTGGAAAAAGCATGAAAGAAGGCATGAAAATTTTAGCTCTGAGTTTCTTAGTATAGATGTGTGAAACCTGTGCTTCTCTGGTCTGGGTGAGAAAATTTTCGTTGTCGTTTATCACTCCATGACAATCATGTAATTTAAATATTTTTTTTTTTTTCCTTCAGTAGACCATTAGCAAAATCAAAACTCGACAGTGGAAGCTGCTGTTCCCTTGTTAATTGTAATTCTTTATCCTAATGGGATTACACTGATGATTTGTTGGAATATTCTGATGTAACTTGGGTAACTTCACAGTTTCGTAGATTCACAGAATGGTTTGGCTTGGAAGGGACCTTAAAGACCATCCAGTTCCACCTCCTGCCATGGGCAGGGACACCTTCCATCATCCCAGGTTGCTCCAAGCCCTGTCCAACCTGACCTTGGACACTTCCAGGGACGGGGCAGCCACAGCTTCTCTGGGCAACCGGTGCCAGGGCCTCCCCACCCTCCTTGTAAAGAATATCTTCCTAATACCTAAACATTCCCTCCTTCAGCTTTAGTTTAGTTTAGTTTAGTTTAGTTCTTTCCCTGTAAGAGCAGGTATCCTGCAGAAGTTTGGGAGTGCTCCCCTGACACGCAGTTTATAAGCACGAGTCTTTTAAATGTTTTGTATAAGGTGGTGTTTCACAGATCTTTGCCATCAAGGTGACCATGGCTCAAATCTTGTGTGGCTGGAATTTCAGATGTACTTTCCAAACATAACCTCACTGAAAGCAGATGGAGCCGACCCACTTTTTAAGGATTTGTCTCCACACTTGCCTGAACTCCCTTCTAATTCACACATTAATCCCTGCTTTGCGTTAACCGATTCTTCGGTTGTCTCACCTGCTGGTAGGTGTTAAAACGTGATTGATGTTGACAGCCCGAGTTTGTAACAGCAGCTACAACTGCTGAACTGCTAATGCAGGGCTCAGTCCAGCCACCCCTCTGCTCATCACGGGGGTTGTTCCATGGGCCACGGGCCTGGCATCGCTTTCCTGTGGGCTCAGGGAGCGGGTGGGTCGAGCAAACCCACCTCAGGCCAGTGGGCCTGGATTGAGGACAAACTCAACAAGTGCAGCCAGGTATTCTCAATGGCAGGTGCCACTGCAGGCACAGATGGAGTGAGTTCAGAGGTCACTGGTCTGTGACACACCCCGTGTCCCCCAGCAGTGTCCAGCTCAGCTCTGCTGGTGTGGTGCCTTCTCCAGAGGTGATTCCCTAAAGCCACCTCTGGTGGTGGGTGTCCTGAAGGAAGCTGTCTATTAAAGCTGATGAGCTGAAGCACATCAGGTTGCCTTTAGCTGCTCTCCTTAGGTGCTGTATTACACTGCCCATCACACTTTGTTTCATTTGTGGTTTTTCACACTTCTTAAAGAGTGCCCATCACAGTGATACCATCACCTTGTGGTGGCACAATAACCAACACAAAGGCAGAGGTCACAAGTTAAGGCACAATGTTAGAGAAGAGATTCTCTGTCCTTCCCTTTCCTGAGAGGATGAGGAGGTGACTGTGGAGTTGAGGGAACTCTCGTTAAAAGTGCTGCATGCAAAGTAGTATTTTGGAGTCCTTGGAATTTGCGTATATTTGTTTTTACAAAGCCTATTTAATGTTTAATTAAAATTTACTAGTGTTTTCTTGTCAGAACTGAAATGTGTTATAAGTGATTTTGAGTATCTGCAAGTAATAATGGATTTTACAAAAGAACATTCTTTATATTTAGGCAGACCATGATGAGCAGTGCTGAATAAATTAAAAAATTATGATGATGATACTATCTGGTTGGAATTTTTCACACAATAGTTTTCATCAATTTTTTTGTCCCTTTTTTTTTTTTTTTTTAACAACGTGCACCATTGCCAATTATTTTGGTTACTGAAAAGGTAAAATAGGCTGTTCATCTCATTCTTTTTTGTTTGCTTTTTCCCCATCCCACTCTAGTTTTGGCAAGCAGTCTGGAGGAAAGCGAGGATGCGAATGTATCATATTGGAGCCTTCAGAAATGATTGTGGTAAGACAGATTTTTTTCTCATATGTATTTAAATCTATTGCTGGTTTCAGCAAATTCTTTCTCTTTTACTGCAGAAAGCTTATTGTAAAGTATTCTATAAAATTGCAGCAAAATTGCCTTGATTTCAATTATACCTATGGCTGCTCTCGTAACAGCAGTAGCTATGTAAATTTAATCTAGATGGGTAAATGATGATGATGATTAGGTCATTCTTTCTAAAATTATGCTTACTTGAGTTTCAAAAGCCTAACAGTCACGGCTGAGTTGAGCATTCCTGAGTCAGGCAATGACAGCCTTCTATCCTGAATATTTTATTTACACCCCCATCTCCCATTTCATTGCTTTTAGTGGCCATGTCTGGGAGGAAAAGCCTCCTTCCTCCAAGCCTTTGCAGTGCCACACAGTGTGAAGGCTCGTAGGCAGGAGAAGAAACATGAGTGTGCTTAGCCAAGCTTGAAGGATAAAGGTTTTCAGCTTAGTTGTCACCAACCTTAATGCCCAGGGTTCCTTCTGCTTCTTCACAAAACTTATGATACAGCCAGGTGCACATATAGATGATAACACAGAGTTTTGCTTATAGAGAGTAGCTCAGTCCTTTCCAGGTTGATGTGCACATGCTGTCAGCAGCTGGAATATTAGGATTGCTTTTCCATAGTGCAGCCTGACATTGTGCCCCAGTACTGTGCCTGGGGACACGGGGAGATCTCTTTTAACTTTCATCTTGGATGTTGTTAATGGAGCTGGAACAAAACTGTTTGTTGTGCTGAGAAGCCACGTGTCTGTTAATCAGTCTCAGATCTCCAGACTGCTATTGATTTGGCTGCCTTAGATCTAGATATGGTAACATTAAAACTAATATTTGACAGTGTCTCTTACTCACTGAGTGTGTGAGTATTCAGCTTCTGTAAAAAGTTTGTGTCTCACAGTTCAGACCAGTGGGGATGTCAGTGGTGTCCTGTACCAAGTACACTTGCTGTCCTTTGTGCAGTGTCAGTCTGACTCTGCTCATGGGCTCTGATACCATCAGTAATATGCTCTTTGCTGCAGCACACACTTTAAGTTGCAGTCTGCCATGAAGTGCAGGTTAAGAGTGCAAGAAGCCTGTCTCTATCCTGTGGAGTGAAACAGTTCATTTATTTTATCCCCAATTACCCAGGCTCTTCTCAAAGCTGGAGTTCTGGGGGGGATTTGTGCCTCGAGGGATGGCACAGGACTGTCTGGGTGACAATGTGTGCAGCCATGCCATGGGAATGCCCCAGGCACTCCAGTTTGCTGTGCATTGTTACTGTTTAAATTGCTGCTGTCCAGGGTTTGGGGTGCTGAGTGTTCCCTGGGATTTGGGGCGCTCAGTGCAGTGTCTGGGGTGAGCTGAGCTTTCACCTCAACACTCCTGGCACCTTGTAGCACAGAATGACAAACACTCACCCAGGCATATTTATTATTAGATATTAGAAAGATATTCTTTACAGTGAGGGTGGGGAGGCCCTGGAATGATTTCCCAGAGAAGCTGTGGCTGCCCCATCCCTGGAAGTGTCCAAGGCCAGGTTGGACAGGGCTTGGAGCAGCCTGGGCTAGTGGAGGTTGGCTGGTGACTGACTCACTGCAAGTGCATTTGCAAGATTATGTGAAATATTTCATAGGCAAAATATAATATGCAATTCTAAAGAAATACCTACATCCTTCTTTGGTCACATCACCATTGTTGTAAAATAAAAATAAATACAGGAAGATGCTTCTGTGCAAGTGTGTGCTACCAGAAACTTGACTTATTAAAATATTTTATGGAGGAACTAGTGTTGTGTGTGTAACTTGAGTAGCTACAACTGTGCTGAGTGTTTTCAGAGGAACACAGTGTCACAGTAGCTGGAGAAGCCAGCATTGGCCATGTCAGCAAATTCAAAAGCTGCTGGGTGTTCCTGGAGACAAATGTGCAGCCCAGACAGTTGTTCACTGTATTTTAAATCTCTTGAATTATCTGTAATTGTAGTTAAATGTCAATGAGTATAGAGATGCTTAAAAGTATCTTACATTCTTCTCTGGAACTTCAGTATATTTTTCCTGTGGGAAGATCAGAGAATTAAAAGTACAGAGTTATTTCTTCATTATTTTTATGTTCATGTTTTATAGGTAAATGTAGCCAAAGGTGCTGTTAACTGTATTTTCTGGGTAGTACTTCAAACAGGGTGAGAAAAAAGCACCAGTGTGGTGATGTGCACCTTGCTAATGATCTGCACTGACACAAGGTGTACTTGAGTTTCATTTCCCTGATTAATTCTTATTAATTTATCTTAGTTCTTTTATTTTCTCTCGTTTTTAATTTGCAACATAATAATGAGGTTTAATACGTAATGAATATTTATCTTCAAGCAAAATAATTAGTTGACTCCTTTAATGGAGTTAAAGAACACCATCATTCCCTGCTGGTGACTGATTTTTTTTAAATTTTTTTTTCCTCTCTGCTGTTACTTTAGAATGTAAATCAGTTTTGTAGTGGGAATCCTCTGGGAACTGACCCATTTTAAAGGCCATAAAATGTGGTCAACTTAAGTTAATGAGGATAACAGATAGTGTGTGAATGGGCATTGTAACTCATATTTTTGGAGGCTGAGCAATCTATTGAATTAATAATAGGCCCATTTATCACTTAAGAAAATGGCCTGGAATTGCAGCATATCTTGGTGTCCTTTCTGTTCCTTGGTGCTTTCACTTCCTTCAGATCTGAGCGTAACATCTGAGCAGTGTGGGGTTTAGAGGTGGAAAATGTTTCACTGCTGGCTTGGGCTGCAGAGTGAAACTGGGGACAGTCCTCAATTTTTCCATGTGGCAGCCAGTGCCATGGCTGAACCTGGGGATATGGGAGCATCCTCCTGAAAAGGAGGCTCAGGGGGGACCTTCTGGCTCTGCAACTCCNTATTGCAAATACACAAGACTGTCATGCCTGGATCACATGCTGTGTGGAAAAAGCATGAAAGAAGGCATGAAAATTTTAGCTCTGAGTTTCTTAGTTTTTCTGTGTGAAACCTGTGCTTCTCTGGTCTGGGTGAGAAAATTTTCGTTGTCGTTTATCACTCCATGACAATCATGTAATTTAAATATTTTTTTTTTTTTCCTTCAGTAGACCATTAGCAAAATCAAAACTCGACAGTGGAAGCTGCTGTTCCCTTGTTAATTGTAATTCTTTATCCTAATGGGATTACACTGATGATTTGTTGGAATATTCTGATGTAACTTGGGTAACTTCACAGTTTCGTAGATTCACAGAATGGTTTGGCTTGGAAGGGACCTTAAAGACCATCCAGTTCCACCTCCTGCCATGGGCAGGGACACCTTCCATCATCCCAGGTTGCTCCAAGCCCTGTCCAACCTGACCTTGGACACTTCCAGGGACGGGGCAGCCACAGCTTCTCTGGGCAACCGGTGCCAGGGCCTCCCCACCCTCCTTGTAAAGAATATCTTCCTAATACCTAAACATTCCCTCCTTCAGCTTTAGTTTAGTTTAGTTTAGTTTAGTTCTTTCCCTGTAAGAGCAGGTATCCTGCAGAAGTTTGGGAGTGCTCCCCTGACACGCAGTTTATAAGCACGAGTCTTTTAAATGTTTTGTATAAGGTGGTGTTTCACAGATCTTTGCCATCAAGGTGACCATGGCTCAAATCTTGTGTGGCTGGAATTTCAGATGTACTTTCCAAACATAACCTCACTGAAAGCAGATGGAGCCGACCCACTTTTTAAGGATTTGTCTCCACACTTGCCTGAACTCCCTTCTAATTCACACATTAATCCCTGCTTTGCGTTAACCGATTCTTCGGTTGTCTCACCTGCTGGTAGGTGTTAAAACGTGATTGATGTTGACAGCCCGAGTTTGTAACAGCAGCTACAACTGCTGAACTGCTAATGCAGGGCTCAGTCCAGCCACCCCTCTGCTCATCACGGGGGTTGTTCCATGGGCCACGGGCCTGGCATCGTTTTCCTGTGGGCTCAGGGAGCGGGTGGGTCGAGCAAACCCACCTCAGGCCAGTGGGCCTGGATTGAGGACAAACTCAACAAGTGCAGCCAGGTATTCTCAATGGCAGGTGCCACTGCAGGCACAGATGGAGTGAGTTCAGAGGTCACTGGTCTGTGACACACCCCGTGTCCCCCAGCAGTGTCCAGCTCAGCTCTGCTGGTGTGGTGCCTTCTCCAGAGGTGATTCCCTAAAGCCACCTCTGGTGGTGGGTGTCCTGAAGGAAGCTGTCTATTAAAGCTGATGAGCTGAAGCACATCAGGTTGCCTTTAGCTGCTCTCCTTAGGTGCTGTATTACACTGCCCATCACACTTTGTTTCATTTGTGGTTTTTCACACTTCTTAAAGAGTGCCCATCACAGTGATACCATCACCTTGTGGTGGCACAATAACCAACACAAAGGCAGAGGTCACAAGTTAAGGCACAATGTTAGAGAAGAGATTCTCTGTCCTTCCCTTTCCTGAGAGGATGAGGAGGTGACTGTGGAGTTGAGGGAACTCTCGTTAAAAGTGCTGCATGCAAAGTAGTATTTTGGAGTCCTTGGAATTTGCGTATATTTGTTTTTACAAAGCCTATTTAATGTTTAATTAAAATTTACTAGTGTTTTCTTGTCAGAACTGAAATGTGTTATAAGTGATTTTGAGTATCTGCAAGTAATAATGGATTTTACAAAAGAACATTCTTTATATTTAGGCAGACCATGATGAGCAGTGCTGAATAAATTAAAAAATTATGATGATGATACTATCTGGTTGGAATTTTTCACACAATAGTTTTCATCAATTTTTTTGTCCCTTTTTTTTTTTTTTTTTAACAACGTGCACCATTGCCAATTATTTTGGTTACTGAAAAGGTAAAATAGGCTGTTCATCTCATTCTTTTTTGTTTGCTTTTTCCCCATCCCACTCTAGTTTTGGCAAGCAGTCTGGAGGAAAGCGAGGATGCGAATGTATCATATTGGAGCCTTCAGAAATGATTGTGGTAAGACAGATTTTTTTCTCATATGTATTTAAATCTATTGCTGGTTTCAGCAAATTCTTTCTCTTTTACTGCAGAAAGCTTATTGTAAAGTATTCTATAAAATTGCAGCAAAATTGCCTTGATTTCAATTATACCTATGGCTGCTCTCGTAACAGCAGTAGCTATGTAAATTTAATCTAGATGGGTAAATGATGATGATGATTAGGTCATTCTTTCTAAAATTATGCTTACTTGAGTTTCAAAAGCCTAACAGTCACGGCTGAGTTGAGCATTCCTGAGTCAGGCAATGACAGCCTTCTATCCTGAATATTTTATTTACACCCCCATCTCCCATTTCATTGCTTTTAGTGGCCATGTCTGGGAGGAAAAGCCTCCTTCCTCCAAGCCTTTGCAGTGCCACACAGTGTGAAGGCTCGTAGGCAGGAGAAGAAACATGAGTGTGCTTAGCCAAGCTTGAAGGATAAAGGTTTTCAGCTTAGTTGTCACCAACCTTAATGCCCAGGGTTCCTTCTGCTTCTTCACAAAACTTATGATACAGCCAGGTGCACATATAGATGATAACACAGAGTTTTGCTTATAGAGAGTAGCTCAGTCCTTTCCAGGTTGATGTGCACATGCTGTCAGCAGCTGGAATATTAGGATTGCTTTTCCATAGTGCAGCCTGACATTGTGCCCCAGTACTGTGCCTGGGGACACGGGGAGATCTCTTTTAACTTTCATCTTGGATGTTGTTAATGGAGCTGGAACAAAACTGTTTGTTGTGCTGAGAAGCCACGTGTCTGTTAATCAGTCTCAGATCTCCAGACTGCTATTGATTTGGCTGCCTTAGATCTAGATATGGTAACATTAAAACTAATATTTGACAGTGTCTCTTACTCACTGAGTGTGTGAGTATTCAGCTTCTGTAAAAAGTTTGTGTCTCACAGTTCAGACCAGTGGGGATGTCAGTGGTGTCCTGTACCAAGTACACTTGCTGTCCTTTGTGCAGTGTCAGTCTGACTCTGCTCATGGGCTCTGATACCATCAGTAATATGCTCTTTGCTGCAGCACACACTTTAAGTTGCAGTCTGCCATGAAGTGCAGGTTAAGAGTGCAAGAAGCCTGTCTCTATCCTGTGGAGTGAAACAGTTCATTTATTTTATCCCCAATTACCCAGGCTCTTCTCAAAGCTGGAGTTCTGGGGGGGATTTGTGCCTCGAGGGATGGCACAGGACTGTCTGGGTGACAATGTGTGCAGCCATGCCATGGGAATGCCCCAGGCACTCCAGTTTGCTGTGCATTGTTACTGTTTAAATTGCTGCTGTCCAGGGTTTGGGGTGCTGAGTGTTCCCTGGGATTTGGGGCGCTCAGTGCAGTGTCTGGGGTGAGCTGAGCTTTCACCTCAACACTCCTGGCACCTTGTAGCACAGAATGACAAACACTCACCCAGGCATATTTATTATTAGATATTAGAAAGATATTCTTTACAGTGAGGGTGGGGAGGCCCTGGAATGATTTCCCAGAGAAGCTGTGGCTGCCCCATCCCTGGAAGTGTCCAAGGCCAGGTTGGACAGGGCTTGGAGCAGCCTGGGCTAGTGGAGGTTGGCTGGTGACTGACTCACTGCAAGTGCATTTGCAAGATTATGTGAAATATTTCATAGGCAAAATATAATATGCAATTCTAAAGAAATACCTACATCCTTCTTTGGTCACATCACCATTGTTGTAAAATAAAAATAAATACAGGAAGATGCTTCTGTGCAAGTGTGTGCTACCAGAAACTTGACTTATTAAAATATTTTATGGAGGAACTAGTGTTGTGTGTGTAACTTGAGTAGCTACAACTGTGCTGAGTGTTTTCAGAGGAACACAGTGTCACAGTAGCTGGAGAAGCCAGCATTGGCCATGTCAGCAAATTCAAAAGCTGCTGGGTGTTCCTGGAGACAAATGTGCAGCCCAGACAGTTGTTCACTGTATTTTAAATCTCTTGAATTATCTGTAATTGTAGTTAAATGTCAATGAGTATAGAGATGCTTAAAAGTATCTTACATTCTTCTCTGGAACTTCAGTATATTTTTCCTGTGGGAAGATCAGAGAATTAAAAGTACAGAGTTATTTCTTCATTATTTTTATGTTCATGTTTTATAGGTAAATGTAGCCAAAGGTGCTGTTAACTGTATTTTCTGGGTAGTACTTCAAACAGGGTGAGAAAAAAGCACCAGTGTGGTGATGTGCACCTTGCTAATGATCTGCACTGACACAAGGTGTACTTGAGTTTCATTTCCCTGATTAATTCTTATTAATTTATCTTAGTTCTTTTATTTTCTCTCGTTTTTAATTTGCAACATAATAATGAGGTTTAATACGTAATGAATATTTATCTTCAAGCAAAATAATTAGTTGACTCCTTTAATGGAGTTAAAGAACACCATCATTCCCTGCTGGTGACTGATTTTTTTTAAATTTTTTTTTCCTCTCTGCTGTTACTTTAGAATGTAAATCAGTTTTGTAGTGGGAATCCTCTGGGAACTGACCCATTTTAAAGGCCATAAAATGTGGTCAACTTAAGTTAATGAGGATAACAGATAGTGTGTGAATGGGCATTGTAACTCATATTTTTGGAGGCTGAGCAATCTATTGAATTAATAATAGGCCCATTTATCACTTAAGAAAATGGCCTGGAATTGCAGCATATCTTGGTGTCCTTTCTGTTCCTTGGTGCTTTCACTTCCTTCAGATCTGAGCGTAACATCTGAGCAGTGTGGGGTTTAGAGGTGGAAAATGTTTCACTGCTGGCTTGGGCTGCAGAGTGAAACTGGGGACAGTCCTCAATTTTTCCATGTGGCAGCCAGTGCCATGGCTGAACCTGGGGATATGGGAGCATCCTCCTGAAAAGGAGGCTCAGGGGGGACCTTCTGGCTCTGCAACTCCCTGGCAGGAGGGGGGGAACTGGGGGGGGGGTCGGGCTCTACTCCCAGGAAACAAGGGACAGGAGGAGAGGGAACGGCCTCCGGCTGTGCCAGGGGAGGGTCAGGTTGGATATTGGGAAAATTTTTTTCATGGGAAAGGTTGTCAAGCCCTGGCACAGCTGCCCAGGTGGAGTCACCATTCCTGGAGGGATTTAACAGATATGTAGACGTGGCACTTGGGGCCATGGTTTAGTGGTGGGCTTGGCAATGCTGGGTTAATGGTTGAACTTGATGATCTTAGAGGCCTTTTCCAGCCTTAACAATTCCATGATTCTGTACTGGAACTGAAATAATGAGAAGCAGTCTGCAGGGCAGTGTTTCCATCGGACCTGGAAGCCTGGTTGCAGCCGGGTCCTCCTGGGCCAGTTCTCCCCAAATTCCTCTGTAGGAGTGTTCCTCCAGCTGGGGAGTGAGTGAGGAGGATGACACCTCTCTGCTAACAGAAATTTTTAGTTTTAACCAGTTGAAATCAGGTCTGAGTGAGGGCACCCAACCTGATGGTCAGCTGGACTGAAAATACTGTTGGTGCTGGTGGTCCTCACCTGGGAGCTCTGTGGCGTGGAGATCTTTCCTGGTGTCTGATTTTCATGTTGTTTTTGTCAACAGCAGTGCACTAACTGAAGGAAGCAGGTGGTCTCAGTTTCTCGATTTTCAGCACTTGTTTGTTTTGCCTTGGTGCTAACAAATAATTTATTTATGCTCACTTCTTAGTTTTCAGTTAGAACTGTGGAAGAAAAAGAATTTCCCCTTTCACTGAGTGTTTGTTTTACTTGAGTCTTAGAAATACCTGTTAGTTTGGGGCTTCCTAATAATGAGAGTCATCAGTTTTGGAAGAGTTTGTCCAGCCTCCTCAGCAGACTCGGGTCCAGGTTAGTCTCTTCTGTTGGAGAAGCTCACTGCTTGTTTTAGTTTCTCTGATCTTATAAGACTGAATGCAGAGAAAAAAGGATAATGCATTAAAAATTAAACAAGCACAATTTTGGTTATTTGATGAGTACCAAACCAAACTTCCTGACCTCGGGAAGCCTTCTGTATAATTTGAGAGTACCATTGCTGCTAACTAGAAATCTGTATTTCATGCTGGGTGAAGAAAGGCTCCTGTATAGAGCATCTCACTATATTTTTTGATGATACTAAATGACCTGATCAAAAGGGTTTTTTATTTCTTTTTGTGTTTCTGCCTGCCTGCCTTGTATTTTTACTCCCTTGTACCATCTTGCTTACAGCAGTGCTGCAGCTGGACAGCTTTGGTCACTGGCCTGTGTTTCACCTTTTCTGGTGAAAAGTGTGGTTGTCTCTTGCGGGGGGAACTTGGCTTTTCTGATTTCTTTTTTCTACAGTACTGTGGTGTGAGCTTCACTCTTCTAACTGTTATATCTTTAACCTGTGTTGTTAATGTCTCTTTTTCTCTATGGAATCAAAAATAACCTACAAGACAAACCCAGCTGCTTGCACCTTCCTCTGACCTCAGACAGACTTAGCTGTTTGGAAAAAATTATGTAGAAAGTAGATGTGATCTTGCTTTTGTGATGGTTTAGGTAGTTTGGTTGCTTTCCTGTTCCTGTCTGTTAAGTCTGTCTGGGTTTCTTTCCTTTATACCTTTTGAATTTTAATTTTGAGATAATTTACCCAAGTATGTGAAGTGAGGGCTATGTAAGATCACACAGAGGTTCTTCTCCTGTTCCGGTAGTAAAGTCTTAATGTTTAGGATTTTCAAGTGAAAATTGGAGACAGAAAAAAATAAAAATAAGCTATTGAGGATAGTAAAAACCTCAATATAGTAAATACACTGTAGAGAGGCTTCTTGCCCACTGCAGCTATTTGCATGCATGTCTGCTCTGCTTCCTGCTGGGAGATATTTTTCCAAAACATCAAAAGGAAATGGGAAAGGATGAGACTGCTTTTTATAGAAAAAAAAAATTGTAACTAGTGAGATAAAAGGTTTCATGTTGGCTTTTGCTAACAAGATAAATTTACCTAATTTTTAATGTTTAGTCACAAATAATATTTAACATTAAGATATGAACCTAGTTCCAGTTATTTCTTCATAATCTGCTGGAAGCGATTAGAAAGCAGTATGACATAGGTGAAGCAGCTATTTATAAAAAGCTGGAATATTTAAAGTTGTTTAGCTGTGACTGTTACTAGAAAAAAAATTACACTTTTAAAAATTACACTAATAAAAATAGGATATAATTCAGTCTCTTTGCCAGTTGCAAATACACAGAGAAATGGTGAGTTCTGTGTTGAAGATACACTTGAAATGAGCAGTGTGTGTAACTTGTGTTGTGTGATACATGTGGGTGCAGACGGGTTTCTACTGATGAGTGACATTTTTTAGAGGATACGTGGGCCTTTTTTACTTTTTTTTTTTTTTTTCAAAAGCACTGTTTCCTGGAAGGAAACTGTGGCCTCCGGCTCATTGTAATGAGCAGTTCTGAGACCTGCAGCCGAGGTTCTCCGAAACGCCCGCGGCCGTTT
This sequence comes from Lepidothrix coronata, assembly GCF_001604755.1. Classification (NCBI taxonomy): domain Eukaryota; kingdom Metazoa; phylum Chordata; class Aves; order Passeriformes; family Pipridae; genus Lepidothrix; species Lepidothrix coronata. Next base: position 925,870 of record NW_016690416.1, on the reverse strand, counting down.
TCCCCAGAAGGGTTTAACTGCCCTGAACTTATGTTTGCTCCTTCCCCATGAGCTTCCTACGGCTCCACCGGCTCTCGGCGCTATGGAAGAACTGGATGTTTAACCAGGAACCCGAACGTGTCTTTCAGGTGGAGAACTCCAAAGACAATGAGGAAAACATCTTGCAAAGAGAGGTCCCTCTCCGGCAGTCCCGCCGGAGGTACAGGAAGATCAACCAGCGGGGCGAGCGCCAGACCATCACAGACAACGTGGACACCAGCAGCTACGTGTCGGTGAGTCTGCTCTGCCCAGCTCCTTGGCATCGTGTGCTCTGCCTGGCTGCTGGCATCTTCTTTTGCTGGCACAACTGGTGAAGTGGAGCAGTCCATGCTTGTCTTTTCTGAGACCGCTCTTTGCTGGGGAGCAGTGGAGTGGTTTGGATTTCAACACCGTAGGTGGAGGTGAAGTTCAGGCACTAGTTAGAAAATACACTGGGTTTTTTTGGTTTAGGGATCTTCGGTTGAGCACTATAAATAAAGCTTAACATGCTCGCTGGGCAGAGAAATGGTCGTTCTTGTTTTTTTTGGTTCTACATGGAGTTCTTTTGGTAAGATGTAGGAATTGTTGGATGTAGGATGTAGGTTTCTTTCCTTAGTAAATTTGAACTGTGATTTAGAACTGAGTTAATCACAGATGCAGTTCAATACAGCATTAATACTGTCGTACTTGGTCGTGTTTACTTGCTTGAAAGTAGAATAGTGGTAGTTCAAGCATCAAAAAGAGTAACAGCAGCTCATTTGCTGGTCTTAAATAACAGCTCAGACTATAAACTGCACTGTGTTGAAGGCTTGTACCCCTGTGGTTTCAGAACCACAATGCTTATGTGAAGGTTTCTCTCTTTACCATTATTCTTCACATGCAAACTTCCTGCTTGGTGGCAGGATATACATCTGATCTAGACAAATTATTTAATTGAAAATAATTGTTCTAGATACACTGATTTGCTTTGAAAATCAAAGGTGAAAACCAGTACTAATGTTGAAGTACCAACACTGAGTGGTCAGTTTCAATTTCTCCCCTTTTTCCCCATCTTCCTTTTCATCTCCCCAAAAGATACAAAGCCTCTCTCAGTTGATACACTTCAAAATATCTGATATGTGCTTCAGATAGGAATTTATAACTTATATAAACTGCTGGTTTTCCTGTATGTTGGTAGTGGTTGGGTTGCAGGTGGTGATTTTAGGTCTTGCACAGCAGTAATATGTCTGTGACAGGAAGAGAATATGCTGCTTGAAGTTTAACACCCTCTGCCATCTCATTTCTAGAACTGTCACATGTTTTGGATTTTATCATTAGTAAGCCATTGAATTAGTTATTGAAGAAATGAGATGTTGGACCCTGATGCTCTGGGCAGGCCAGCATAAGGCTTTATTAGGAATTAAATTCCAGTCTGTGTATGACAGAATCTATCTCTGTCTCTTTGGTTTTGTGACAGTCAATAAGCACACAGATAATAACTCTCAGATTTCAGTGCTAAGAGGAGGAGAATCCCAGGAACAGCTGATGCCACCTGTGGTGCTTGCCCGGAGGGGTGCGTGACAAGGGACTTGGCATCTTTGGTCTGAGAAAGACCAAGTCACACAGCTTTGTGAATGATTTCTGAGGCTATCAGTTATTGGTGCAAGGACTTGGTGTGGTACATTCAAGGGACTGTGATGAGTCAACAAATGATGTCCTCATTAGGATTTTTCTTCTTGTGGATTTATTTTTCTTCATGTTGAATTATTTCCTTGTTATCAATGATGTGGAGCATCCGTGGGCCTGCACCTACACTTGCTTGTTGCAAACCTGGTGGCTTCTTCAGATCTATGAATGTGTGTATATATATATATATATCTATCATCATTTGATGGAAATCAAACAGCACATTCCTAAATCTGTTTTAATGTCAGTTAATTAGGAATATATAAGAAGAGTCCTGTTAATGCTGCTAAGTGTTTTCCTGGATGAGTGAGTGCTAAGTGGCAAGGAGTAAACAACCACCTCTCTGCTAGCAAATCTGCAAGCTGTTGGGTTTTTAGCAGCCTGAATTGAAATACCAGTCCTTGCTTTGTAGACTGTAAGCTCCTAATTGGAAAGTGTCATACTCACAGTACTCAGGGTAACAAAAAGTAATTTGTAACTCAACAGATGATTCAGAATAAAAATGTGATAACCAAGCTGCCTGTGTGACAAGTAAATAAAAATTAGGTGCCTATAGTTTTCCATAACTGGTAAATAATGAATTTTTCTGAGGTATGGTTAGTTCTGTGCCTGGGTTTAACTCGTACCTGGATAAGCCTGCTCATACATAGCTGTTGGTTCCCAGAGGCCTTGACAAACAGGTTTTGTAGTGTAACCATTGATGTAGCCCGTGAGAGAATGACAGAATCTTAGCATGGTTTGAATTGGAAGGGACCTTAAAAATCATGTAGTTCCAACCCCCTCCCAGAGGCAGGGAAGCAGGATAAGGAGGAGGGTTTTTGAGTGAAACTTCCATTTGACAGGAACTTGCAAAAACATTTCTGCCAGAGTGCGAAAACTGTTTACAAACTCTGCAGCAGATTTCCTCTCTGGCATAATGCTAATGAATGAGCACAGAGTTGTATTTCCCTGTCCAGCCTGTTGCTGAGTGCTCTGTGACAGATGCTGAATGTGTCCTGATGGACCTTTTGTGAGCCCTGTGTGCTCAGGGAGGGCTCAGAGCTTTCCAGCCTCTGCAGGGACTCCAGCTGGGCTCCCATAGTTGATGCTGGAGTACTCAGCATGGCACCATTTAAGTTTTTACTTAAATGCCTAATCTTTCACACACAAGTAGTTTTCTGCTTTCTGAAGAAAACTCAGATCCTATAGGTACTGAAATTCAGTATTGCTTTGACTCAGCTCAGAATATTTCCTTAAATAGAAGATTTCTTGTGTTTGCTTTTAAGGAGAATTATCCATGCAATCTGCGTTAACTCCTTAGAATGTAAATCTCTGCACATTAAATATACTGTGATTATATTTATGATTAAGGTTAATCTATGTTTTATAAAACATCCCCTGTTGGGTTGTGACATGAACTTACACCTACTCCTCACATGGAGCTCCCTGCTTGTTAGTGCTGGAACTTGTTCTGTAGAAAGACCTGATTGGCCATGAACCCAAAATTTCTATGCAGATACTTTAAATAATATTTTAAATTATTGTTACCATCCTTGAAGCTCTTTCCTTTTATGCTTCTTAATTAAGAGAGTTCTAGGGCTTAGTTTAACTGTATATCTTCGTATCTTAAATTTCTTCCCTCCCCTCAGCTGATTGGACTAATGTTAAAAAGGTAAAAAGGGATAATCTGATTGGCTTCTTTGGTGAAGGAGTTGCCATTTAGATGCCTTTACTAAATTTTTGTGGTTCATAGCTGTGTTGTCTCACAAGAGCACTGGTTGTCTGCAGAGTAAGTTTTTGAAGTTTGTTGGGATTTTGTTGTTGGATTGTTTGTTTTTTTTTCTTCCAAGTAAAACACAGTGAACACATGCTGGCAGAGCTCTCTCTGCTCCCTCAAACCGAGCAGGTCTGTATTTCTGTTTCTGTCTCCCCAGTGATGTGACTCTGTCTGTGCAGTGCCAGTGTGGGCAGTGCCAGCCCTGCTCTCCTGGTGCCTGGGCTCTCCTGCCCCTCCAGGCTGCTCCGTGGTTGTGTTGAGGTTCTGCTGGTGCTGGGATTTTTTCCCTTCTGCAGCACAGCAAGCCAGGCAGATCTGAGGAGAAATGTGTGTTTGGCAAATCCTTTTTCAGGATCCCAAGCAGCAGTGCTGCTGAGGAGGGGGCTCTGTCTGGGGGGTGACAGCCCCGAGCTCTGTGTGCCTGGGGCAGGTCTGAGCATCCCCATAATTTCATCCCATCTCTTCATCCCTGGGCATTTCTGGCCTTCTTCATTTTTGTCACTTATAACTGTGCATCTCCCACATCAGCCCTGCAGTGGTGTCCTGAGTGGGGGAGGGAAGGTGGGGCTGGACACATTTGGCAAAAACTCTTGCTCCTAATGAACAGATTAGGAAGAAATGTGCCACTGGTGTTAATTCTGCCTGCTCTTGCTTCAGATCTGATCTGTTAGCTTGATTGCATTTCTTTGTGGTGATAAGCATCCAGGAGCTGGGGTCATCACAGCAGAGATAAATACTGAGTCATTTCTATTCTTAGTCTAGTTCTCAACCCAATCAATAATGCAACCGTGGTTTTTAATTACAAAAGAAGAAAGTAATTGTGATATCTCTGTTAAACTATGTCCCAAACTTCTGTGCTCATGCAGCAGGTGCTTAAAAAACTACAGCCAGACTAACAGCAGATGACTTTTTTATGACAGTTTTAAAGAAAATAGTTTAATGGTAGTTCTCTGGTGCTTTATAAAAATTAAATTGCTGTTTTGATCTTGGATCAAGTAATAGAAAAGTAAATGGTTCAAGGATTTATCTTCACAAGTACAAAATAAAACCTGAGATAGTAAGTTTTGCATTTATAATTCATGCAGTGTTCAAAACCAAACAGGGTTTAAGAATTTGATACAAATTTCTGTGTGACTCTCAAACCTGTAAACTCAAATGTTTTTTTCTAATTAATGGCTGTGGTCAGTAATCTGAGGTTGTGGACTCCCCATCCCTGGGAGTGTCCAAGGCCAGGTTGGACAGGGCTCCCAGGAGCAACCTGGGATAGTGGAAGGTGTCCCTGCCCAGGGCAGTGGGGTTGGAGTGAGATGATCTTTAAGGTCTCTTCCAACCCAAACCATTCTGTTATTCTGCATATTTATTACCCACATATATTTTTGACAGTTCTCTCAGTGATATTTTTTAAAATGGAGATTATTTGTATCTCTAAAAATAGTGTACATATGATGTAATGCCTATTTCTGTAGAGTTGTGACAACATACTGAATTTTTTAACTTGTTAGTTCATTGTAGAGCAGAATAAAGAAATTGATACCAAACTTTACTAGTAATCCATTTTCTTAGAGATGCAGGTTTTTTTTTTTTTTTTTAAACTCCTGTAAGAGGATCATGAGGTTTAAAAGATTTATTATAATATTGCATTTTACGGGCAGTATCTTAATATTTGCATCATGTAAAAATTGTCCTGGAGCCTTGTAGAAGCATTTATCTTCAGAGAAGTCTGTCACTGCAGACTGCTTGAGTGGCAGGTTTCTTGTTCTTTGATCATTACTTAATGTAATCCTGTCAGAGGCTGGAGGTAGCATGGGGGATCTCACAATTGGAGGGAATTAAGTCACATTTCAATATGCTGGATCAAACCCATTAGGTGCTTTACCATTACTAATCCTTTCCTTTTTAAATGCTGTGAAACACTGTGGGTCTCTTATAATCTATTTTTAACTAGCAGGTAAATTTGCTGAAATGGTCCCTTTTATTGATCTAAACCAACTAAGACTGACTTAAAGCACGTCTCCAGCTGCCTCTTGCCAAACCTGGGCACAGCATCGCTGGCTTCTGGTTTTTTGGAATATGAGTTAATTTTAACGAGGCTGTGACTGATCTGTGAGTGGTTGAAATCAGTGCTGCTTGAGCTGGAAGATGGTTCTCTTTGCAGCTCATTGGTTTTTACTGAGTTTATGTCCACACTTCCTCTTTTTGATGCTTTTAAAAAGTGCTCGACAGAATTTTAACTTCATTGACTAACGACAGGCTGAGAGAGTTGGGATTGTTCAACTTGGAGAGGAGAAGGCTCCATGGAGCCCTTAGAGCACCTTCCAGTGCCTAAAGGGGCTCCAGGAGAGCTGGAGAGGGACTTTGGAGAAGGGATGGAGGGACAGGACAAGGGGGAATGGCTTCCCACTGACAGAGGGCAGGGTTCATTGGGATACTTGGAAGGAATCCTTCCCTATGAGGGTGGGGAGGCCCTGGCAACAGGTTGCCCAGAGAAGCTGTGGCTGCCTCTGGATCCCTGGGAGTGTCCAAGGCCAGGTTGGATGGGGCTTGGAGCAACCTGGGCTGGTGGAAGGTGTCCCTGCCTGTGGCAGGGACCTTGGGACTAAATGGTCTTTAAGGTCGTTTCCAACCCAAGCCATTTTGGGATTCTATGAATCGAAGGTGAATTTAGGTTTTGCTGAAATCCATGGGTCTGGCAGTGCCCTCAGAGGGCACAGACATTGATGTCATCCATATCTGTCTGGAGGTGGCGTGTAATGCAATGAGATACTGCAGGTTCCTTCTTCCTGAGCTTGTTTGTCCAACAGCAGGTTTTTCATAGTCTCCATCTCTAGTTTTGTGTGGCCTGGTGTGATCCCAGCCCGCCCGGGCTCAGGAGCAGCTCTGTGCCTCCATTAGCCAGGCACCCTGCAGGACAGGACCCCTTGGGTGCTGACACTGGCTGCAGCTCCACTGAACTCCTGCCCTTTTCAGTGTTTTCTTGCCCCTGTGATCAGAAGGAGCCGTGTCTGCAGCGCGTTCACTTCCTGCGTGGGCCCTGTGGGTTTGCTGTGGGTGCGGGTGCAGCATCCGCCCCGTCTGCCGGGGAGAGGAGGGGCACAGGGATGGAACCCCTGCCTTTCTGGGGGGGGAAATCACTGTTAGGCTGGGCTTTGTGGGTGGGGGAAGAGCCAGTGAATTAGGTAGTGCTTAAGCATGAATGGTGTAGAGGTGTCTTTCCCAGGCCAGACAGCTGGGGAAGGGTCCAGAGCACAAGGCTGAGGAGCAGCTTGGGGGGCTCAGCCTGGACAAAAGGAGGCTCAGGGGGGACCTTCTCACTCTCTACAGCTGTCTAATAGGAGCTCATAGCCAGGTGAGGATTGGTCTCTTCTTCCAGGTAACAAGTGATGGGGTGAGAGGAAACCAGGTTGCACCAGGCAAAATTTAGATTGGATGTTAGGGAAAATTTCTTCATGGAAAGAGTTATAAAGCACTGGAATAGACTGCCCAGGGCAGTGGTGGAGTCACCATCCCTGGAAGTGTTCAAAAAACATGTGGATATGGCACTTGAGGACATGGCTTAATGGTGAATGTTGTGGTGGTGCTGCACTGGCAGTTGAACTCGATGATCTCAGAGGTCTTCCCCAGCCTTAATAATTCTGTGATTCTACTGCTTCACTGGTGGAGCTGGAAACAACCTCTGGCAGGGTCCTGCTGGCATCCATCATGGGAACCTGTGCTCGGCATCCTGAGCTCGCCCTGCTCTGCTGAGCTGCCCTTGGGCTCTTCCCTCTGCTTTTGGGAGCCAGGGGAGAATTGCCAAATGCACGTTCGCTCATATTTTATTTTACATATTGATTTTGTCTGCTCGTTTTGTCAGCAGTGTTACTGTCAAGGGCTCCTTGAAAGTCTGCCGCTGGTTATGGTGGTCATTAGCAAAACACCAATCCTCAAAGTGTGCCGTGCATTAAAAATCTTCCAAGGAATTTCCATAGGCCACTGGTGTTTCCCAAACCAATTAATGAGCGTCTGCAGTTTCCAACGAGTAATGACTTCAATAGGCTGCATACAAAATACGAAAATACTGCCCTTTGGTGAAAACCTGGGTTTTTCAGATGAAAATTTTATTTTTTTTAAACTAACAGCGTAATGCAGCATGTCAACTTCAGTTTATCTGTAAACTTAGAGTCGGTTTTCAAAACTTACTTTTGGGAGTTTCCCTGAAGACTTTACAAGCTTGACAAGCAGGTTAAATATAAACTGTGAATTACAGGAATCACCTCAGTTTGGAGGTGACATGTGCAGCTGTGTAACGGCATTTCAGAGTGATGCACAAATGAAACTACATCAGACTGAAACTAGGGGGGATTTATTTTAAGCAGGCACCTGTATTTACTGAAATCTGGCTGCTGGCTGTAGAGTACAGCCCTTCCCGTGGCCTGTGGGAGAGCCTGTGGTGGTGGGTGATGCCACCATGTTGGGATGTGACATCATTCTGCTGCAGGACAGATGGACACACACTGTCCTGCCCTGCCAGGCTGAGGCTTCGGTCCTGGAACAAGGTCCTGAGTTGCTGTTAGGGAGAGCTGCACTGGGAGGTTGCTAATACAGCTGATTACCCATCTTTCCTGCTCTTCAAGGCCAGGTTGGACAGGGCTTGGAGGAACCTGGTCTAGTGGAAAGTGTCCCTGCCCTTGGCAGAAAGGTTGGAACAAGATGAGCTTTAAGGTCCCTCCCAGCCTGTTCCATGATTCCTGTCTCACAGACTGTATCTTTAAACCTTTCTCCATCTCGAGTAAGATGAGCACTAAGTTGTACAGCTGCTCTCCCCTCGTGTGCTGGGGTGATGATGGACCCCCTGACCCCAGCATTGTCCTGCAGCAGGTTTGTGTGTTTTCCTCCTCCTGCTCAGCAGAGCAGCAGAACTGCACTTGTTTGTGATAATTCAAGAAAAACTTGCGGATATTTTTACATTTATTTCCTACTTGCAGTCCAAACACATCAGTGTTTGTACAACTGAACACTTTTCACCAGGAAGCCTGGAACTGTTTGGAAGCAGATCCTGAGCACAGTCTGTCCTTCGCAGAGGAATCATCTGACACCATTAACTGGCATCAAACTGGAGAGCTGCTCAGCCCTTGACCTGAGCTGGTGCTGGCAGTGCTGTGGGAGGGATGTACTTTTGTGCCAGCTTGTGGCAGAAGAACCTTTCGAAACTTCTAAATATTTTGCAAATTACCACCCCAACAAGCAAGAATTCAAGTCCTTATTACTGTGCTCTCCACACAACAGCCAGTTATCTGTTCCTTCCTCCTCCTTTTACCACACAGACAAATTTACACTGTGGTAGAAATTAACTCAGTTCCTTGGAAGATGTCTGAGAAAATCTTTTATATAGCATTATCAGGGAGTTAATCTCTGTTTTGATGGACCCTGAGGGGCTGGGTGGCAGTTCCAAAGCCATTAATTCTTTATGAGCAGCCTCTTAGGCAAACTAGGCTGAGACAGATGCGTGGGGGTTTTGCCCAGTGCTCGTAACTGCGTCGCTCGGGGGTTGGTGGTAGAACTGTGCTCTGTACTGAGGAGAGGGGTTTCAGTCTTCTTGGAGACTTAAAAACCTCGTGTTTGAGTTGCAGCTCTTTGTCAGATCCTTGTTTTTAACATTGTTTCAGTCTCTTGAAATGACATATTGGGTGGCTTCTTGCAGGAAGCCGACAGGGCAGCAGCCAGCAAGCTGGTTGCCTGCGTGCAGGGAGATGGTGGCGTGCTTGGAGCTGGTTTTTATTTCCTGTCTTCCATCTGGACTGTTTCTGTCCAATATGCTCTACTCAAGAGGAGCAGCCTGGTTGTATTCTCATTTGTAGCCAACTCAACCTTTCACTTGGGTTTAGGTTTCTCCTGCCTTAGAGAGAAGTAGTCGTGTGAAGGGTTGTTTTTTTATGTTAACATTGTAAGGTTGTAAGTTGGAGTTGTTGGATTGAATATGATATAATGCTGAAGGACTTCTTCAAAGGGCTGTGATGGTGTTGTCTTCAACTTTGTTTTCAAGGTAAAATGGATTTCTGAGTTAGAATATGGAAAATCACATCAACTTAGACATGTTCTTTGTAAGCCTCATGGACCAACTTAGAGACTGGGAATATCCTGAGCAGTTTCCAATAAAAATCACCATCAGAAAATGTCAGCACATAATGCAAGCATTTGGGTGCCCTGTTTTCCTTGGAAAAACCTGGCATGGAAACAACTGCCTGTACAAGAGAATAGCTAGAAGAGTATCTTTGGTTTTGGCATAGAACTGATTGCTATCTAATGACATTTAACAGCATTTGTAGTTTTATATTTGATATGTGGCATCCTTAATAGGGATATGTCTGACAGATAAAATACTTGACTGAATACCATCGCTCTGTCTTAATTCCTCATTGATCCTTACTTTGTTCTTGCAAGGCAGAGTTGCATTCTATCACTGAGTATTAAGTCTTGTTCTCATATGATGAAGTTTTTAGTTTGAGGTAATGTAGCCACGATGCTTGTGTTGGCTGTATTATTTTGGTTTTGTTTTCTTTCAAGTCTGGTTAGCAGTTGTGGTTTGTCATCGTGGTGTGCAGGTATGGCATCACGCTCACCCCCTTGGTTTATCTGTTAAGATCAGTTCTCACTAGGTGAGAATAGCTGGGCTTTTCCTGCTGTTTTGCCCTCAGTGGAGGAAGGGACCCCAAATGATGGTGGGGAAAAATTTCTCAGAGCATAGTCAGCTTTCCATTTTTAAAGGTCATAAGGTTGGATTGTATGCGAAAATGAGAAAGTTTGGGCATCAGGGCACTGTGATGCTCCACCTGATGAGGGGAGCCCTGCAGAGCTGCTTTAGGGTCTGTGCTGTGCTTCCCCAGCATGGCTGATCTGGGCATCCACATCTTGGGATCTGGAGACCCTGAGTGCCTCACCCACCCCGTTATCCCTGTTCACTCTGATACTGAACCGGGCTGGTCCCAGCCTGGGTCCAGGGACAGCAGAGCTGTCTGAGCATGAAGTTATGCCCAAGCCCAGGCAAGTCTGTCAGGGTAGGACTCCTCCCAGACACAAGGTAGGACTCCTCCCAGACACAGGACTATTCCTGGGACAGCAGTGTCCATGAGATGCCGTGCCTGTGATGGTACTCGTGTCACATATGCTCTTCAAGCTGGATGCACTGACCGCTAATGAGAGTGGACTGTTCAAAGTCACCCTTGCTTAGAGAGGAATTTTGAAATTTGGTAGGAGGAGTCAGATCCCTCCCCACTTCCTGCTTGCAGGTGTCCAGTTTAGTGTTAATCCTCAAGAAAAAAGACAGAAGAAATATTGGAAGTGGCATTTTAATGATTTTTTTTTTTAACATCTTCTGTGAACTTAATGCGTTATTCTCAAGGTCATTTAATCAGAGACCTTTTTTCTTGTGAGAGGTGTGCTGGTACTTTATGTCCTAAATAGTCTTAATCTGTTCGGTTTAACTTGAGATTTAACATTTTAATAAATGGGGGAACAAAAAGTGGTATTTTGTATTGGCTTTCATATCAACTTTTGGGGGATGAGAAGATGTGTATCTTGGTAGGCTTTGTGTATTCCTGGCTTCCCAGGCTGGTGGCAGATGAGGAAATCACGGCCAGATCTGTGTTAGGTTTGGGCTGTGATGTCAGTTTTGAGATTAGATTGAGGGTGTGTTTAGTGAGCAAAACTCTGAATGTGTTTGGAAAATTTTGCCGTGGGATATTAAAGATTTCGTCCTTTCAGTGTCTCTGGGTGGATTCAATCCCACAAACTGACCCTATGTGGTTGATATCCCTACCTTTTCATCACCAGGGATTTTTGGGTTGCATACCTTCCCAGACTTCCCCACCCTGTGCCGAAATGAGATGGCAAGCAGGAAGGGAGGAGCATGGTGTGAATCAGCTCGGCTCAAACCCTAGCAAGGAACTTTGAGTCTGTAGCAGAGGGGGCTTCCCCCTTCCCCCCCACTGCTATCCCTGTTTGCCATGCGGATCATGCTCTGCCCGGCTCTGCAGAGCGTGTGTGCCGAGACAGAGCTGCAGGGGAGAGCTGCAATTTATAAACATGTTTAAGAAAGTATTATACACCATATAAATCTGAATCGCTGCAAGTAGGAGATGACCTTTCCCTGCTTAACGCGGCAGCTGAAAAAAGATGGTCGGGGTAGTGCGAAAGCGACGGAGAAATCCAATCCATGGTGCCTTTTTATTGTTCCTCCTGTGTTGCTGGTGCTATATTTAGAAGCTTACATCACTTCAGGGATGATGACAGTCTCTGCCCTCCCTCTCCCGCTCCCCCCCTCCTCTCCCTCGCTCCTTCCCTTAGGATGGATCGTGTTTTCATACTACTTATGAGTCCTACAGATCTTTGGGTAGGATTTTTCTGCAGCCTGTTAGCGAGAGCTGCTGTGGAAAGTGATGTACGTAGGGATGTGATGGCACCACGGAATGTCACCCTGGAGGGGAAGGGGAGGCCGGGGTGCTGCTTTTCCCTGCCTCCTCTTCCTAAAAGGGTCAGGAACAGGGTGGAGGGTTGTATTCTCTTTTCTTTATCCCTGCCACGACAGTACTGTGAATCATTTATGGTGTTTAAGTTCAGTGGTGGGGAGAACTGGGAGCAGCATGGCAGTGACACCGAATCCAGCGAGCTGTGCCAGCATGGCAGGGGCTGCAGCTGGCTCTGCCTCCTGAACCCCTAATTCCCCATTGCCTGCCTGTCCAAAGAGATTTAAAGTACTCAGATCTATGGAAATAACCTCTCGATGAAGGTGCCCTTAATGCTAAAATATTTCTGCATTATACTGCTGCATTGGGCAATTCCCGCTCACAAAACTGTATTAAAATGAATTATTTTAGCCTGAAACATCTTTGCCCGAGTGTGTGCGGTGACAGATCACTTCCTGAGCAGCCAGTTGCCTTCCCCAGCCCCCACCATGGGCTTGGAGTCGGGATGTGACTGGAGGTGCTGGACTAAAATGGGGGTGGCAAGGGAAGGTGTCTGCTCGTGGCTGAGCACTGCGGGGACAGCGTGGCAGGGACGGTGCGTCAGCAGCCGCCTGGCTCTGAGGACAAAAGGACAGGAGTCCTCAAGCCCAGCCTGCAGACCCAGGCCCCTCGGCTGGCTGGCTCCTGTCTCATCAGCCAGGGCCACGATGCTTTGAGACCATCACCCTCCTCCCCGCTGGCCCTGCACAAAGGGCTTTTCTCCCTCTCATTGATCAAGTCATGCTGTTCCTGGGGTACCTTCTGCTGGGGGCTGTGGGTTTTCCCTGCCTGTGCAGGACTTGCATTTGTGGTGTCCTTAAATGAGAGAGGGCTCTAATCCTGCTGAACTGAACATGCCTTTAAATTAGCCTTTAAATTAGCCTTTAAATTATGGAAGGCCTTACTATCGTTTTAAAAACATCCCATTTTTCAGTGACTTACTCTTCTTAGACAATTAGAATGGGCAGATTTGGTTAACAATCAGGAGGATTCAGGTAGCATTATGGGAGGATAAAGGGAACGATGCAGAGAAATGTATGGAGTGGTATTTCAGCATGGAAATAAATCAGTGTTAAGGAACAAAGACCACCTTTAATTCAGCGATTGAGACTGCTTTTTCCCTAAGATTCTCTGAAAACTTGGATTCTGCCTTAAAATGTGACTGGAGATTTTCTGACTGTGATTCTGCTCAGTGCTGCAGCCCTTCACAAGTATTTTGATTGTGATCACTACAAAGCCTTTGTATCAGATTTTTTTTTTCATCTCAGAGTTGTTCCGGTTTTGAGATTTGTCATTAAACAGACGATTTATAAAAACACAGCCTTGTGCTGCAGGGAGCTGGGGCTGCAGAGAGGCATGTGTTAAAATAAATAAAGAAAGGGATGAAAGCAGAAAGGGGGGGGGGATGCCCCAAAAGCCGGGGTGTGGAAGTAGGTCAGGTTTTCCCCCCGCCCGGGGCTGGGCGGGCAGGGCTGCGCTGCAGCCCCCCGGGACCCCCGGCGCGCTCATTGGCGGCACGGCCACAGGGATGATGTCATCTGCACTTAAAGGCAAAAACTAGAAGGAAATAGAATTTTGTTCCCATTATTGAGCTGGTGTTTACAGTACTTGTAAAATATGGCATCCGTGCCAAAATGTGCGGTGGGTTGGGTTTGCTGCACAATGCAGAGGGAGGGGGAGATGTGCCCCGACAGCTATCGGGGGCAGGCAGGGAGAGGGTTCCTTTGGCTGGGTGGGTTTTCTCTTCTCCTTGAGGTAAATGGTGATCATGCTAATTATAATATAGGTAGCACAGCATAAAAGTATTTGGGTGTTCATTGCTGCTGAAGATTTATCTCTGTAGCATTAAGGATGTTTAAGGTGCTTTTAAATACAATTTAACGAATTATTAGAAAAGGCACAATACAGTCATGTGTAAGATGAAGTGACATATCCAGCCTGTTGTTCAGTACTGAAAAAACAGTAAGAGAAACAGCTATTTGTATAGCTCTGTAGTGCATTGTAAAACTCTAATTAAAATGCTTTCAGCTTTTAAAAATCAGACTTTGTGTTTGCAAATTTTGCAAGCTCAGGAATTAAGTTCAGATTGTCCTTTATGTTTAAATACAAATTAAACCCAGTACTGTTTATGGACCCTTGCTGCATATTATTTTTGTTGTCTGATAGAGGTTGAGTAAATTCAGACATTGATGCCAATTTTTTTCTTTTAAGACAGTTTTGGAAGGCTCCAGGGTAAGGTCTTTCTTAGTTAAGGTGCAGTTCCCATCATAACTGTTGGACTTGATGATCCTCATGGGTCTCTTTCAACTCAGGATATTCTATGATTCTATGATTATTTGGGAAGAATTCAATTCTTGGATGACTGCTGAGGAGCTGCTGGTTTGAGATGGAGAGTGGTGTCCTGTTGGTACAACTTGGCTTCAAAAATGTGAGAATCTTCTTCCACATGTCCCTTGGCACAGTAGATGGAAAAGAGCTTTCTGTGGATTGCCTCAAACTGCCTGATTCAATTCAAAAATAAGCAAGCAAGCAAACCAAAAAAAAGGATTTTTGGCCCTCACTGCCACCAGGGACCCCTTGGCAGCATGGGAAGCGTGGCCATCCCGGGATAGTTTTATTTTGGGGAAGTACCCTAGAGTGTGATGCAAACTGGGAATAATGCGATGTACGGCGATGGAAATTCTTTCCAAAGAGGGGGGAACACGGGAACAGTGAGTGCACCTTCTTGTGGATGAAGTAAATGATCCAGAGGACAAAATAATGGCTTTATCAGAGCCTCTGTCCCCCTCCCTGCCCCCTCCCTCCTTTCCTCCCCTGTGCAGTAGCAGAAGTCATTTGCCTTCTAGGAACGGAAAGCATCGCGGAGGACCCGGCTCAAAGGTGTGGGATCTCGGACGTGCTTCCTTGGAGCAGCTCTCCAGCACGCTGGGCTGCCATCCAAGACACTAAGCTCCTTGCAAATATATCAGTTTTTAGTTGCAAAAAGAGATTATTGACTACTGCAGAATTAAGGCAGTTGGGGTTAGAGACATAATCGGTCTTGATTGAGGGAGGAAAAAACCCCCACCCACCAAAAGTTTTAAACACGCTTTGAAAGCCCTTAAAATTATGAGGATTATAAACATCACCTTTCAGTAAGAAATTGACTTCTTATTTTAGACAAAAATCTCCTAATGAGTGTATAGGATGAGATAAAAATATTGAGGCTCTTGTGTGACACACATACATAAAAGCAGAAATGATGATGGGTGATGATGGGTGTGTATCTGTGTGTGCGTGTGAATAGCCGCAGATATTTATTTTAATTATTTCTAGATTTGGGTGCAAAGATAAGAAATAATCCACCTAAATGCTGCTGAAAGTGTTAGTAGATGCATGTGATTAATTTTGAAAAAAAAAATGATTTAGAAAAAGAAGAATAATCAGAGTTCCAGCACATCCATGAATAGATGCTAAAATGGTATAAAAGCTGCTGTGGAGCGGGGTGTTTGCTGAGCAGTTGTTGTACTGATATGTGTGTTTATATTAGGTCAGTAAAGATGCTCTGTTGGCTGCATCTGCAGATCCAGTAGCCAATTGATCTAATGCAGTTTCTAAAGGCTTTCTATACAGGTGATGTCATCCTTTTAGCTCCGTTCCCCTCCCACTCTCTTTCCTCCTTATTAGATATTTCATCTTGCTGCGGAGCATCCAATCGATGGGAGCTTCTCCTGAGGGAGCTGCTGAGAAGCAAAGCAAAGATAGTAGGAATTAGGACTCGGGCAGTCAGCCTTGCTGTAGCCATGGACGTCCTGTTTTGTTGGGCATTACAGAAATGTTTTAATTGGCAAAGCTAGGCGTGGATTAGCCGTGCTATCTGACTGAGGCATTAGAATACTGAGCAACACTGCAGAGTTGTAAACTGCATTAAAAAAAAAAAAAGAAGGGGGGGGCAAAAGAGGAAAGGGTTTGTATTGCAGAGGCTTTTAATGCATTCCACAGTGCAAACCTGTTAGAGCAGATATCCTGGAGCTACGGTCCGGACGCTAATTCAATTTTTGCAGTTATGATGGACAAGACTATAAAGAAGAAACTTTAATATCCAGGATGTGGGATTCCTGAATTGCCTAAGATGCTGAAGAACCTTCGCAAAATTTCATCTACAATACGAATATGAAGTTTCTGAAAAGTGGACCCGAAGATAAGCCACTTGTAAATGCATTTTAGAAGAGAAAAAAAGAAATTTGAAGAATTCATATCTCGCCTTTCAATGTATTGTTGCTTTAACCTGCAGTTCTAATCCATTTCTGAATTAATTCAGTTTTAGCAGCACTTTTTGGGTGCATGCCTCTTGCCTGAGGGAACGTATGGACATTTGTATTTGAAAAGCTAGGAAACATTTTGATTTGAATTTATGTGCTTGTTAAAACTGGAACATTTTTATAGGAATTGCTGCTGCTGCTAACTCCCTGCAATACTGAAAACTCCTCAGATCTAGTGGAAGCTGTAATCGAATTCAGTGTGAAATCCAAGCCTGAGAAGTTGCATATATGTACATTTGCTGCTTTGGTTTATGATTTTTAAAGAGAAAGCAGAAGGGGTTTTTCTCTCTCTTTTTTTTTTTTTTTTTTTTTTTTTAACCCCCCTGTGGCTTTTATTTGAGAAAGGAAACTTTTTTTCCCCCAGCCTAAGAAATGGCTTTTCTTGTTCGATGTTACGCCAACTGTCTGCAGCCCTGGGCCTCCAAAGTAAGTAAGATTTTGTCTGTGCTGCATTTCTGTGACATGTATTGACAGCCCTGGTGCTGTCTGAGTGTTCCCTTCTCATCCCAGCAGCACGCTGGGTTGGAGATGCTGGAATCCTGGCTGTGCATGAACTATTCTTGTGGAATCATTTCTAAACAGGAAGGGAGGACCTTGAAATTGTGGAATTGTTTTATGCATGAATAGCTTGCAAATTTAACAGCAAGTATAAAAAATGCCATTTGCTCATGAGATGTGTAAAGCTTGCTCTTTAGCCTATAAATGTGAGACGAGTATTATTGAAGTGTAACATTTTTATAACTGCTGGCATATTTTGCTAACTTGAAAATATTGGTATACAAACCCACTGATGTTCTAATTTCCAAGCTGTGTGAAGCTGTACTGCTTGTTTCCTTTGTGCAGCAGCGTGGAATTGGTTAATTATTTAGCTGAACTATGTAATTACAATTAGCTTTAAAGGACCCAAATTATTTTGTGTGTCTGAGAATGCAGTATTTCTGTGAAACTGGGGAGGGAAGGGTGTTTCTTTCAAAGGAGCTAATGAAAGCTAGAACGTTCGAGCAAACCCACCTTTTGAGATAAAAGCCTTTAAAGAAATTAAAAAATACACTATTTATCAGACTCTCACTGTATGGTGTGCTCAGCTGAGTTCCTGGTGTTTTAGTAAGGCTAACCCCAAGAAGTAGTTACCTAAGACATGGGAATTGCCTTACAAACCTGAGGCCAGGCATATATTCCTTTTTTTAATTATTATTTATTATTAGTTTATATCTGAAGGCTAGAATAAAGACTGGGCAACTTTCTGGCATGTGGAAGCCGTGAGGGTTTGGAGGCAGTGGGCAAAACCCTTGTGCTGTGGGCAGTGTGAGATGCAGCACTGACTTTGGAGCGGGAGGTTTGCTCTTGACTTTGATCCCAAAAAGTTTAGAGTCTCAGTGGCATGCCAGTGTGGAAGGGCGCAGGGAGAAGCCAGCTGGGCGTGTGGGAGCCCCATCCAGGATGGTTTCCCCCTCTGGTTTTGGTGTCTGATAATGTGTGAACGGCAGCTCGCAGTGTGTGTGGTGACAGCGGTGCTGGGTTTGGGGTGTCCCTGTGTGGCTGCCAAAGCCAGCGTGGCAATACCTGGGAGTTGGGGTGGCTGCATTTGCCTGTTCCATGTGCTGAGTCCAGCCTGTTGTCGGGTGAAGTGGAGCTGCAGGTACTCGTGGTCTTGCGGGGTGGGTGGGCTCTGTGTCCTCAGGCAGTAATTGTGGCTCCTCACCTTGGAGTTCTGCTGGCAAATCCTGGCCTCTGTAGCATCATCCATGGCTCTCTTTTTTTCCCCTTCCTACTCTGCAGACATTAATTATGAAAGGCTGAGTTTACTTAAGCTTGGCTTACCTGCACTGCCCTTATTAAGGAGGTTTGAATGTTGTAATACTGCTTAAGGAATGCTTAGTCACCTTGGTGCTTCAGCTGGGATTGCGCTTTCCATAGAGTTTGGGCTGAAGTGAGAAACCACAAAAAAGAAACCATGTGCTCGAATAAGAGCTTGACAGGGGTAAAATAATAATATAAAAAAGATTTTTTGACCCCTGTGTCAGCTCTGTGGACAATACCCAGCAGATTGCTGCCCCACCACCCAAGCCATTTAACCACTCAGTTACTAATCATAAATGAAATGGTATAAAATGTTGGGGAGGGGGAGGTTTGGGTTTTCTTTCTTTTTTTTTTTTTTGATGGCTGATGAGAATCTGTTAATGGGTTTTGCATTCCAATCCATAGCTAAAAGTTTTTTTCCTTCAAACCCACAAAAGGTAAAGCATCTTTATTTCCTTCTGAAAAACCCCACAAAGCACCCCAAAATTCCTGCAACTCCCCTTCCAACTTTTAAAGAGATCTGTTCATGATGTTCTGTGACTGAAGAGAAGTGTGCATAGGATTAAACACACTGATGAGCTGAATTAGATCTGACTTTGTTCCATTTTGGTTTTAGCTAACTTTTGTACTAAAATCTGTTTCTATGACAGGTGTTTTATAATAATACGTAATACAGCGAAATAAGTGATGTCAGAATTTTAAATATGCAAGTTTATAACTTTTAACTTGAAAATGTCAAGTATTTTGAGATACTATTTTGAAACTAGAACTTAAGTTTATGTGGATCTGTCCCAGAATTGTTTTAATTAGCTGCTTTTAAACCGGTGTAGGGCAATAGTCTGAAAATGGGCTCTTGACTCAGTTGTAATTACAGCTGTTCTGGATGTGACAGTGTGATGATCCATGTATTGAATCAGAGCAAGATGAAGTCATATTTCTTATGACTAATCATAAAGGTAAGCTTTCATGAAGGTACATGAAGGAGAACACTTCTGAAGGTTAACCTTAGCCTGGGGAGGTTAACTGGTGTGACTGTGGAGGAGGAGAAGCTTCAGGAGCTCCGTGGGCACTGGGAAGATGTTCTCCAAGCACAAGGGGTGTCCACACCAGTTTGCACAGCGCACACTGGGTGGTGCTGCACCCACCCCTCATCCCCCAGAGACTCCGTGGCCTTTGGCTTCTGAAGGTAAAAAGACAGAGTAGACCTGTGTAAAGTGATCAGTGCAATCTAGTCTCCTGCATCAGGAGCTGCCAAAAGGAGGCTGAACTGAGGAGAGAACGGTGAGCGTGGTGAATTTCTGCAGTGCCCTCGTGGAGGTCAATGTGTTTCTCAAAACTGTGCTGATCCTTGGAAATGTGTCTGGGAGAGATCAGCATCTCCTTTGCAGGAAGATGATGGTTGTTCTCTGTCAGTTGTGTCTGGAGGAACCAGCACAGGGGCAGAACTGCTCGTCGTAAGGGGTGGTCCCTGCCCTGGGGACTGTGTCCTTTCTGGAATGATAGACTGTGGGAGATGAGATAAATAGATGCAGGCATCCGTGAGGGAACGTGGGGAGGGTGATAAGCAGCCAGGAGTGTGGGGAACAGTGATCAAAGCAGTGCCAGCTGTCAAGCCACTGTGACTCTGGAAGAGGATGAGGGAAGGTAGAGGACTTTGCATCGGGTTTGTGGAGATCTACTTCCATAGGCTGGTTGTGTTTGTGAGGACAAGAGACATTCAACTTACACTGAACTAAACTCCTGTGATACCACTGCAGTGTTTTAAAGCAAAAAAATTAAATAATTCACAAGTATCTCAGCAAGATTCTGATCATCTTTGTAATTCTGATCATAACTTTCTCTGTTAAATTGTCTGTGATGCACTTTGTGGTATTGGACTCTTTACTGTAGCTGCACTGTGAAGTCATTATAAAAGAGAGCTTTAAACTTAATGATTTAGATGTATATGATTCTTCTGTAATAGAAATTTTATGCACATCCTAACAATTTTCCAAGCCTAGAATGTATCCACAGTTACCCTGTTTGTGAAACAGGAGGGTCTGATGGGGAAAGTACAGAATGACTGGATAATGTTTCTATAGAGGATATTTAAAAGGGATGCTTTTTGAGATAATGTGCTTTTTATAGAAAATAAGAGTTTTTGAATTAACATTTAAGCTTCTAAAATGTTTTTTTGTGAAGGGAAACAGTTTCATTCAAAATCCCAGGTGCATGTTAAACTTATCTTACAGCAGTAGACAGTAATTTATTTTCTCTAGGCTTCTGTGCTCTTCTCTTTCTGCTGTTTAGATAAAATCTAATAATGTGAGGCATAATAACAAGATACATTTGCTCTGTAGAAGTTTGTGTTTGGGTTAGTGCAGAAGACTTGGAGTCATTTTTCAGTCCCTTTTCTATTTCTGGTGTTGTCTCAGAGGGACGTGATGCAAGTTCTGGTTATCCATAACTAAAATCAGTGTAACGTCATCTTCTGGTTCCAAAGGGCATCAGTTTGATCTCCAGGATCTTAAGTTGAAACCTTCATGCAATTAAAGGTTTATTTTCAGCTCCTTAGAAGAAAAGCAGAGCTTTGATAGTGTGTCCTTGATTGGATTCGATGTCAGCCTTGTCTTTGCTAACGCACTTCTGTGGAAAGTGGCCCTGGTAGGGTGAATTCTAAATGTTTTCAGTGGAAATAGAGTAACTGATCCTTTGCTTTCTTTTTTTCTGTCAGTTTTGACAACGCCTTTCCCTTCTCCTTGGCCTTGCATCTCCCTCCAGTCTCTCTCTGTTCATACCTGGAGCTTCCAGCCCAGCTTCCAGCCTTGTGGAGCACCCTGTCATCACTCTGGGGGATTGCCCCCCTGAGCTCCTCTCCTGGCTCCTGATGCTTCTCTCCCCTCCTGTGAACTTTGGGTTGCATGATTTAGCCCTCTTTTGAGTTTTTGGAGTTTCAGCCAGCTCCTCAGAGTATTTATGGTCTCTCCTATCCCGTGTTTTCTGATCTTTTCCCCCTCCGTCCTCTGCTCAGAAGGATTGCCTTGATTCTCCATGATATTTGTAGGAGCACAGCCCCTTGGCTCCTCAGTACTCTGATCCCTGAGCACTTGGAGAGTGAAGGCTTGGACTGACATGACGATTTTTCTTACACTTAGATAAAAGTTTCAATTCTCTTTTCTGTAACAGCTTCCAGGATACCTTCCATGAAACATTTTAACCACACTTTTTGCTTGAGAGTTTATTAAGATAAAAATGGTTTAGTTTGAGCTGTGTGGCCATTTACTCTAGAAAATGTGGAATTTCTTATAGTCTAGTGCATAATATGTTAAAGTTAAGGGCCAAGTACACATCGTACTGCTTTTCAACAGAAAAAGCCTTTTCCTGAAGTATTGTTTTTATGGGAAATTGGCTCTTAATATGCAAATAAATACCTATCTGTTCATTTATTTCCTCCTAGACTTTGTTTGTTTTAAGCCTGCTTTGTTACAATTCCCCTTACAGCTACAGCCTGAGCTGGGACCACCCTGTTTTGCCCCTCTCACTTCCACGAATGCATTTCTTGATGAATGCAGAAAGAGAACGTGCATTGGAGATTGGTGCTCCTTTGTTGTTTTTTTAGCATGTGCAGGATCTGAGGGCCTCCCTACCCAGCTCCTGGCTCCGAGGTGATGCTGGCAGCATCAGTGAGCTCGCTGTGCTCCCATGTCCTTGGAGCCCTGCTCGGTGTGTCCCTGGAGCTGGTTGTCACCTGCGTGTCACTGCATTGAGGATGGAGCAGCCTGGGCATGTGTAAAGAGGGCTCGTCATCGCCGCTGGGTTTTACCAACCGTGTCTCTGAGAGCTGATAAATTATTCAGTCGAGATGCAGCTCGGTGTAGATGTGGAATTCCATGTGCCCTGCAGGACTGGCTGGGGATGAGAGTTCCCAAACGTGGGGCTGCTGCTGGAATTGCTGCGCTCCTCACGGAACTCAGAGCATCCCCAGCCCCTGTCACAGTTTGTTTCCTACTGTAATTATTCAGAAAAGGCTCTTTTTGCTGTTGTAATGTATTAATTTTCAGTGGTGAGAACACAGAGTAAAATTTGATCTCTGGCACTGAAAATGGCACTTTTTGAACATGTCCTGTTTCATAGTCAAAATAACAAAACACAAGTGTTGGCGTTTAAAACGATGTTACTCTGAGTGGACCAGAGAAGAGTTGGTCTGTGTGAAGTTGCATTTTTTGCAACCATCAGCTATGTTTACATGCTGGATATTCCCAGTATAATGGAGCTCCCACCAATACTGGTACAGTTTTTCACAGGTGGGTTTGCAGACCCATTTCTCTCCAAAGCTGTTTGCGTGTCAGACACTCAACATATCGTGAGTTAAGGCATAGTAGTAATCTATAATTTAGACATATGAAAACCAAATTAAAATTGCATTACATGTGTGGTTTAAGGCAACACCAGAATTTAGGTTGAAATTCTGTCCTCATGTCACCTTATTGTAACTAAGGAAACGTAATGCTTCAGAGGATTTTATTTTCTATGGGCTGTAGGAGCCATGAAGACCAAAAAGCTCTTGGCTGCCAGAGGCACAGAACAGCCTCTGGGGATTATTAATTCTTTTAGATTTTTTTTTTTATGTGTTGTGTGTGCTTCTTTTATTTTAATGTAAGCCTGGAGATATTTTAGGAAGGCTCCAGGGATAGTTTTCAAGGCACTGCAAAGCTGTCATGAATGGTGTAAGCTTGGTCCTTATTTCTTTGAGATTCATATCTGTAGTACTGATAACTGGGGTAGGTACTGTAGGTAATGAATTGAAACGTGATTTGAAATAAATAATGTCATGAAGTTTGTGTAGTTGGATAGGCACCGTTTTTCTTTGCATCATGGTATTGAAGGTTACAGGATTTTATGTGAACCTCTTTTGGAAAAACCTTGAACCATCAGTGGGCTTTAAAAACAACAAAAAACCCATTCCCAAACATCCCTGCTGCTCTTTAAAAATCTGAATAAGGCTGCTTTCCTGCCACTGGTGAACCATCTGTGGTCTTTAAGGAGGAAATGTTTCTGTTTGCATTAAGTTAGCTGAGGACTGATGTCAGCATGGCTAATTCAGCTGGGCTCATCTTACCCTCTCTGTGGACACCTAAGTGGCCTCTCTCTGTATCTCAGAGGAGCAACTTTCTCCTCTCCCATTAACACAGCTCTAAGTGTATTTTAAACTGGAACAGAATTGTAGCTCATATGTAAAAGGTGAGCAAAAACAGAGTTAATTTATACAAATCCTTGTGAAAAAGGCTACTGAAAATTCTGCAGAATAACTTCAGAGAACTTGTGGGTTTTGGTGGTTCCTTGTTAATTTACTGGCACGATATATGAGATGATTAAAATAATTTACTGATGCCAAGAAAAAACTCCAGCTCCTTGGACAGAGCTTTCCCTGCTTTGGTAGGTTCTTGGGAAATCAGAGTTGTTGGAGGTGTACCTGAGATTGCAACAGAAAGAGGAAAACTCCCAGAGCTGCCAAAAAATGGGGGGATCAAAGACTGGAAGCGCAAATGGGAATTAAAAGGGAGAAATTCAGGCAGAACTAATTCAATATTAAGTCTGTGGAAGGTGTTGAATCAAGGGTGTCAAAGAGAAAATGGCGTAAGAAGAGACTGGAAGGATGTAGATGCTGCGAGAGAGAGGTGGGAGCTTCTGGTTCAGAGGATCCTGCTCAAGTGGTCTCTTTAGTTTGGCAGTTTGGTTTAAGACTGAAGGCAAATATACCTTTTTTTTTTTTTTTTTAGCTGGCAGTTTGTAACAGTGCAGGCTTTCTGTGTCATCTGAGAAGGCAAATTGCTGTCCCTAAACCACTTGGGTGTGCTGGAGGCGGAGCAGGAGCATTTCCTAAAGCTGAGGTTACCCAGTGCCGTCACAGCTACTGCCCTGAGCACGTGTTAATGGCTCCAGCTTAAAGCAGTGCAAACCTCTTCGTGGAAAACCTCAAGCAATAAACAAAATACTGGATATATGTGCCTTAACTTTGGGGCTGTTTGTCTTGGAGAGCTGGTGCCAGCAGTGGGGTGGCGGGTTGGGGCTTTTCCATGGCAGCTCCGACACTGCAGGGCTGTGCCGGGCCTCGGGTGTTCCATGGAAAATAAATCCGGTGTTGTTTCTGAATATTATTCGCACTGGCAACGTTTCAGGCAACTTCAGAAAAGCAAATAAGGTATAAGGTTACTGACAATCTGTAAAACCAAGGACAGAAAATTTGCTTACACAGCCTGGAAAAGGACAGACTGTTCCCTCAGAGGCTGATGCTTCTCCCGTGTCCAGACTGGATCGATTGGTTGTAAACATCCATGTGGGGATCCAGAAAAACTGATAAAAAACTTTGCTATCAAGGAGCACCTAAAAAAGAATGAGGCAAACCTTTTGGTTCCCTGTTAGGCATTTTCTTTCCATTAATTTGAGTTTGGAATGGATGCTGTACACCAGGAGAATTATGCAGGTTGTGCTTCCTTTAGTAATCTGTTTTCTGATGATGAGTCCTTTGGCCACTGCCCTCATTGTGGGATGTTTCTGAATATGTTTAATAAACATACCACTTACTGCAGGGTGAAACACGATGGTGAAGCGTCTTTCACATGTAGAAAAAGATAACTCATAGGTCTTGTGTCTCTGTCAAGACTATTTTGCAAATTCATGTTGTCTGTGCCTTTTCAGCCTGTGTTTTTTGGTTATCCCAAGTGTAACAGGAAACACTGACAGGTATTTTCAGAACTTGTGGCATGAACACAAAGATGTGCCTTTTCCACAGGGTAAAGATACTAGCAAATCCAAAACTAAATCACTGTGGAAATGCAGGATGAAGGGCATGGTCTCTGTGCCAAAAGAGGTTCTAATGATTCCTTTCCATCAAAAAAAGTGGGGAATAAAAAAGAAAAAGGTCTGTTTAGCTGTCCTGTGATAGAACTTCGCTCATGACTTCTGTGGTTGCCTTTCTCTCTATTTAACCTCTGCAATGACTTTCCAGAGCCTTTATTTTTAGCAAAGCCTTCCTGAGGAGCACATAAAGGAAGGCTGTCCTCAGGCTGACCATCATTTCTAGTGTCCTTCTCAGAGGAGTTGATGGGTGGTCATCTCGTCAAAGGTCACGTCATTTGCTCTGTTGTACAGGGCATGTGCAATCTTAAAAGTCTGTTATAGTGAAATTAGCCTTTAATTTAATTCCCAAGTATTCTGTGTGACTTCACTGCTGAGAGTAAATGGAGTTTACGTGGGAATTAAATGTCACTGCAGACGCACTCTCCTCTCTCTGCTGGCCTGAGAGCTGGGCTGTGTGTCAGAGCTCACACCCCAATTATTTTCAAAATTACAGACATGATCTGGGTGCAGGTGCACAACCTTGTACTCATCTTTGTTAGACTCGACACAGTTCTTACTGGGGAACTGTGGGAAACCTCAGCAGTCTCTTGGAGAAATCATCACGTTGTTGCTCTGCTCTTGTTGCCAAACCACTTTTAGAAAGTTCTCAGTTCTCTGGTTTGGCAGCAGGAGTGCTTTGGTGCTGGGTGGCTGCACCCATGAAATCAATGGCAAAAGCCAAGCTCCTGGTGGACCTCTGGAGTCTTCACCTTGGGGTGTTTTCAGGGTTGCTGTGGGGAAAGTTTAGTATTTTGTTCACGTCAGTTTTTATTAATTGTTACTCAGAGCTGGCTTTTGCACTGCCATGTCTTCTCCCCCTCCCTCCCCTCTCTGCTGAGTGACCCTCCCTTGATTGTGTCCTGGAGAGCAGGGTGAGGTGTCCCTCTGTACCCTATTCCCAATCACACACCTTTAACAAAACCTAGTCCAGTCTGCCAGTGCTTCTGGGTTTGTGTTGCAAGACAGGCTGATGCTGCCATTAGGATGAGCTTCCAGAGGGTTTAGTGTTTTTTCTCTCCTTTTTTCCCACTGCAGTTTGCAATATCTCTTTAAAAATTCCCTTGTTGAGCCAAGATTTTTTGGTGTAATCACCAACTGTGTTTTCCTGACTCAGTGGGAGGGCAGAGCTGTAGGTGGCTGTACCGACCAGAACTTCTATTTTCTTAACTTTCTTTCTTGTGCAGCTCTGAACTGCAGTGTGGCATTTCTGTGGGGGGTTTGGTCCTAAATATCCCTTTGTTGGGAAAGGTCAGTCACAAGGATGTGCTGGCACGGATGCAGGGACAGACTGTGCCAGCATGTCAGATGTACTCATATTCCAATTCCAGATTATCCCTTCTTGGGGAAAAATGAAATTGTTGTGGTTTAAAGTGGCAAAGAAGTAGTCTATTGGAGTGTTTATCAGAATTTCATGGATGTTTGGGGATTTCCTGTCTGTGGCTGCTGGGGCACACACCTAGCCAGAAGATATTGCAGATGCATACATCTGCATCCCAAAGCCTCTCTAAGGTGGACACAGGGGAACATTGCTATTTTGTACTTGTGTCCCAATGCATGATTTTTCAAGGTATGGATGCAATTGTAACAAGAGTTTCTAAGTTTCACAAAAAAAAAATTATAATCATTAATAGTTAAGACAATTTTATGTCACTTCCAGCAACTTCCCTACCACATCCAGCTAGTCCTTCCTGTGCCTGCTGTCATGTTGGTACAGGAACATCCTCCTTGTGTCTTACTGCTTAGTGAGCTCTGAGAGAAAGAACAATCAGTTTGGGTAATAAAAATGACATACAAAAGGCAGAAGCTTTGATTTATTTTGGGAGATCGAATAGAGTGGCAAGCAGTACTTTAAAGGTCACTTGTCTCAAATAAACCTTATCTCTCTCTCTCCAATTTAAAGAGATATTGTGGTGTTTCCTTGCATCTAACTTGCATTAAATGTCTTTTACAAGAATATATTGCAGAGTCCAGCAGAAGTGTTGTACATACCCTTTATAGGTGATGGAAATGAAGGGAAGGCTGGCAGGGGGAATGAAGATCAGTTGTGATTAGAAGTAGTAAGTTGATTAGAAATACTCCTTTGGGAAGGCTGGTGGTGCTTTGAGTTGGTCTTCAGTGAGTTGTTGTGAAAATGGCATACAAAGTATATCCACAACTTGCTTATTTTGAGAGCCATGTTCTGTTCCAGCATGAATTGGAATTGCAGAGTCAGAATGGTTTGTGTTGGGAGAGACCTTAAAGCTCATCCCTTTCCAATCCCCGGCTGTGGGCAAGAACACCTTCCACTAAACCAGACAGAGCTCCACTTCTCAATCTAGGTTTGGAAAACAATGTTTGTCACAAGAACCTTAAAAATCAAAACTAAATTAGAGAAGATAA
This sequence comes from Lepidothrix coronata, assembly GCF_001604755.1. NCBI lineage: Eukaryota > Metazoa > Chordata > Aves > Passeriformes > Pipridae > Lepidothrix > Lepidothrix coronata. Next base: position 898,592 of record NW_016690416.1, on the reverse strand, counting down.
ACTATATGTGGTAGTTGGTATCTTAGAGTGTGTGGTGATGTCTTTGAGCCAGAACAGGCTTTAATAAAACCAGTTGTTGGCAGAGAGCAGGCACCTACCCTTGTTCTCCTGGGAAATCCCATAGATTTCGTTCCTCTCCTGGTCCTCCTCACTGTGTTCTTGGAGTAGTTTTGAAAATTTGAGAATCTGGATAGCAGGCAGCTTAAATTAGATTTCCTTGTGTCTGTATCATCACAGTCAGTGTGGGATTTGCTTATGGATGGAAAGATGGAAGCTGAATCAGAGCTGGTTGTTGGGATAGGGAGGTTATAAAGATGGGGACAGGCTGGGGAGTTTGCAGCAGTGCTGGGGTAATGAATCTCTATGGGCTGATTTGTTCCGTAATTTCCTGAAACTCCTGGATTTTTCAGTTCCACTGACTTGCAGTGTCTCTGCCAGCAGCCCTGCCTGGTAATTTGCCAGCAGTCCCACAGTGCTGCTGGATGTTCTCCCTGGGAAGTGATGTGCTGACCTGGCTCGGACGTGCTCGGAGCGTGGCTGGGAGCGCCGCGCTGCCGCAGAGGGGCTGGGGGTGAGCTGCAGGAGCAGGGCAGCAGTGGCACCCCGTGGCACCCACACCCAGCCCTGCCCTGCAACAGCACGTGGGGAAAGCCAGAGGAGCAACCTCCCCCAGCAATGTGGTGAGACATCGGTGCCTTACCCACCGTGGGCTGTAGGGAGGGTGATGATGGGACTCCCTGCCCCTGTAGGGAGGGTGATGGGACTCCCTCGTGCCTGGCAGAGGTGCTGCATGGGCAGTGCTGTGGTGTGTGGCACAGAAATGGGTTCTGTACTGTGTTCATTTGGACCAGGATTAAATCCCAGCTTCACTGCTGCTCATTTTGCTATGGCTGGGAGGTCACATCAGCTCTCCCCCGTGTGCTCACAGCGAGGGTACCTTTGGCCACTGGGTTGGATTTTGTCACCTGAATGCTTTGACCTTTTTGCTGTTCTCAAATCCTGAAAATAGTTTTTTTTTTTCAACCTGCAAAACCTTTTCTGGTGGCTTCAAAGTGTTGTGTTCCCTTTTGGATCAAGTTCACTATTTAATACTTCCTGCTCTGATGGGGTTTTTTGTGGGAGTTTGTGAGAGTTTAGTAATCATTTCAAACTTTCTCCTTGTCACAGATGCACGTGACCACAGGTATGAATTTACAGGTTGGATATTTTATACTTTCTTTTTGTTAGCAAAAGATACACAAAGCTAGAATAAGGTAAGAATTAGGAGAGGGAGAAATAGCATTATAGTCTTTCATAGCCCGTAGAGTGGTTTGGTTTGAGTAGTGACTGCCAATGGGAATGTCATGGGAATTACAAGGGACACAACATCCGCCATGTTCCTCATCACAATTTGATAATAAAATTGTTACATGTGTCAGAGGGTATCAAATTTTTTTTTCTGGGGGTGGGAAGACCCGTGGTGCCACTTTTTTGGAAAATAGTGAACTGATATTTGGTAAAGTGCTTCTCTTGTGTGCTCTTCAAATAATGGACATAAAAACATGATTCCAAATCAAAACCTGTTTACCACTTCTCTTTAGTCAGTATTTATAAAGTTGATACCAGAGCAGCAGCATTTGTACAATACTGTATTTTAATTTGTAGGACTGAATGTGGCTGACACAACAATGTGGAATCTTTACAGAAGAAATCTTTTCATTTTATCATAGCACTGATTCTGTCAGATTAGTTTTGGGCTTTTTTCTGCATCAGAACATTTTTTGAAGGAATAGTGTATAACTTTTATAATTTACAATGGTAAAAGCATGTAGAGAATCTATGATTCCTTGGTACAATGTTCTTTTCATATTGTCGAGTATAAATTTAAAAAATATTAGAAGTACATGTGGCAGAAAATAAACAAGCAGCTGAATTAAAGGGTTGGTTACTTGATAGGATTTCATGCAGCTCTGAATCTTCAAAAGCCACTGCTGATATTTGCTTTTTTTCAGTAGAAAGAACCATGTTTGTGGACTTGAGTCATACACCAGAATTTACATATCTGCATATGTGTGCTCATTTACAGATAGATTTATAAAATAGAGGTGCTGTTGTATATAGCTGTACCAAAAATGCATCGCATTCTTTCTGTGTACTCATTTTCTTAAAATTCAAAGCCCTTTATAGACCAAACCTTTTGTTTAGATTACATTACTTTTTGTTCTATATTGGTATTTTCTAAAGGTTATTCTCAAACTAAGGTGCATAAATTGAATTTATAAAGAGGAATCCTGCTTCATATTGGATTGTAACGTCAGCTAATGTTAAATACTGCAGGCTGTTTGGCCAGCATCATATATTTATCTTCTTGGGGGATATCAGCTATAAAGAGCCCAGACCTTTGTTCTGTAGAGAGGTGCATCATTTTTTATCAATTATATGAAATCTGGAGTGTGATTGGGCAAGCTTAGTCTAAATTAGCTTTTTCTCAAAATGTACATCAAGTTACAGATTCAAATTCAGTTTGAGTTTGATTCGATAATTCAACAATTCGAACACAAACACTTAACAAAAGTTATTTAAATAACCGTGTCTTCAAATCAGACTTACACATCTTGTTTTCCTTTCTTTTTCCTGCCTTTCCCCAAATCCTTCCCGTTCCCAGCTCCCAGCTGACCTTACCAAGATGCACCTCACGGACAATCCCCACCCTCAGGTGACACACGTGCCCTCCAGCCAGTCTGGGTGTAGCATTGCCAGTGACTCTGGGAGCAGCAGCCTGTCTGACATCTATCAGGTGAGATGGCTTTTGTTTCCTGCTTTGCCTTCCTTGATGTTAAATATTCCATAAAGAAGAAGAGCGGCCCTTTATCCAAGATTTTGGTTAAAGCCCTCTTGGTGCTTCTGCCCACCCCCACAGACACACAGGAGTGCAACAAGCTGCTTGTAAAGCTCTTTTTGTTGCTTCTCACATGTGTCTGTACCACCAAGTACTCTGTGGCTTTTAGAAGTCATATTTGTTGATTTATGGGATCATTTTCCTTTCTGAAATGGAACAAATCTCATGAAATCAGCCTCATGTTTCCAATACCTTCCTTGATTATTTGTATTTATTGCTAATAGCAGATGTTCAGTTCTGCAAACAAAAGCATGGTAATAAACCCACTCCCTGCACTAATTGACTGTGGAAATTCTAGTGTGGCTCGCTGAGAATAGAAGTTGGCTGAAATCCAGAGAGAGCTTCATTTGTTTACAGATAATACACTTAATAAGTTACCTGTCTGGTGTCACATCCCAGAGCTGTTCCATGGGTGTTTATGTTCTGCTTGATGAGGGGGCTCAGCTTGGCTCTGTGTTGATCAGTAATTTCACAGCTTTTCCACTTCCAAGTTACAATCCAGCCCCAGCACTGGGTACACAGGATTGTGGAGCACAGTGTAGGTGTAACTTGATTTCAGACACCTGTTCCCTCTCCTTAGGTGCTGTCTGGGTATTATTTCTATACTAGAAACAGATCAGTGATATTTCTATTTACAGCAACGTATTATTTAGGGAGCTTTAAAAATAAGCCATTAAAGCAAAATTTCCCTTAGAACATTAGAAGTGTCTCAGAGTTTTTGTCCTGTTTCACCTATTCCCTTACTACTTCTTTAGATTTGCTTGCTGCCAGCTGGGTCAGGAGTAGCTGGCATCCCTGAGAGAGCCTCTCCAAGATGCTCTGTGACTCCTTTAACTTCTGAGAGGCCCTGCTGGAAGATGGTGTTCTTTATCTTGATTATTCTTATCATTTTTTTATTTTCTGCATCCACAGAATTGATGTGATCAGTCAGAGTCACCAGAACTAGTCTGTGTGTTGTACCTTAGCATGTCAGGCATTAGGATGGTGATGGATGGTCTCCCTGACCATGTCTGCCTGCCTGTCTACCTGAGTAGTTTGGAGAGGTTGCTCTAAGTGAAAAGCACTTAAAATATATTATTGATAATGAAGATATCATTCTAGCCATGGTATCTTGTAATGAGTGAATATTCTATCGTGTGTGGTTAATTGCCTTTTGTCTACTCATCAGAAAATGCCAGAAGAGCATAATTGCTAAACAAATAAAAATTGTATCAGTAAAAGAAATGATGGAATAACATATTCACATGCACTGTAGCAAATAAACAGTGGTGCAAAGTATTTTGTACCCTAAGGAATGATTAATATATTAATGTGAAAATGTCTGCAGATTTTCTATTAATTTTGAGGAGTGGGGACTTTTCAGATAGGAATTTCCTGTTCAGTGACATGAGCCTGGCTGGTTTTGAATCCTGAAGGAATCGTGGACAGGTCTGCACTGTCAGACTTGTGGGAGACCCTCAAAGAGAATGTTACAGCCCTTTATGATCAGAGCTACAGTGTCCTGAATCCTGGCAGACAGCATTGGAGAGTCCAGCATTTGATGAGCTGTGGGTGAAGATAAGATGTGCAACAGGCATGTCAGGAGTGGGGTGGGGGGAACCCAACAACCCACTGAGGTTTCCCCTCCCTTCTTATTTTTTTAGTGAATTTCTAGTATATTTTCTCATGTGCCTAATGTGCAAACACCAGCCTGTTAAAAGATGCACTTTAGGTGCATTTCTGTATTTTATGGGCTTTATTGCAGTAGCAGTAACAGTTAGTGTTGGAGAATTCCCTTACTGTTTGTCACACATCTCTAAGTGATAGCTTGATATTGCTTGGTAATAGATAGATATGGTGTAATAATGCCATGGCACAGTGTTTAACATTGCATTATATTGCAGTGACACGTCAGTACAGACAGATTTTGAAATCACAAAGAAAAAAGAAACTTTCCCCCAATATTCATTGTATTATGAAGGCAGAGAATCTCTTTGATATGCAGTAAACCTACATTTTGAGTGTAATGTATTGGCTCAGTAATTGAAAGCATTTTTGGTACAACAAAATACAGCTTTTTATGGAATATTTGGAAAATGCTGCCTTGCTGCTGCAGTCAGTTTTGTATCTATTGCATGCCAAGCTCTCCAGTAATGTCATTAATGTCACTAATGTTCTGAATAATTTTGATTAATGTAGCCTTGAAATGACCTTTTTTATGAATGGTATCTTAACATTAATTTTTACAGTAAGTAGTGCAAACGTCATTCCAGAATAGGAAAATAGGATTAGAGTGGTAGAACCAAAGAATGATGCAGTATTTTATTAAGATTTGGAAAGACTTTCTGTTCATCTATGTACACTGCATTCATTGATAGTGTTGAAATGAGGTTTCCCTGGTTCCAGCTGCATCTCAGCCCAAGATAAAACCCATTTCCAGTTAAACAGGAAATGATGAACATAAAGCTGAAGGTGAGATCAGCACAAGAGGATTCCTGCCTGTAAGCACTGCTATGGGCACATGGTGTTAAACCTTGAGGTAGTTGCAAAAAGTGGTGCAAATAAATTTATGAAGGTATTTTTCTCTCTTGTCCTGTACTGCTGATGCTCCCTGTTGGAGCTTTCAGTGTTTTGGTGTCCGAAACAGGGACACTGAAATGTCCAAATGTGTGTATTGCAAATTCCAGCTTGCTTGGAATACTGCACAGCAGCTGTCTTTCTGTTGGACTGTAGACCTTTTTTAATAATAATAAAAAAAAAGTAAGTTGTTCCCTACAATTTTTAAAACAACTTCTTGCTTGAGGAGGATTTTCGAGTTTTTATTCATTTTTTTCATTCAACCCCGTTCTGACAGTGTGTTTAATTTCAGAACTATGGTGTTCAGCCAGAAGCAGGAGAAGCTGTGTGGTTGTGCAGAGAGCAGTTGAAATGAGGGTTGGTACAGCTGCTTTGACCTGTGATAGGTACCCTTGGGGATAAAGAATCCAGCAGGTATTACACAGTGAAAACATCTTCCTTTGCCCTTTTCGTGGGATGGGCTTTAAGGTGCCCACCCAGGCTCACACAGGGAGTCCAGGTTGTGTCTCTGGGTGTGGCTGGGCAGGGTCTCCCCTCTCCTGTAATGGATGAGTTGCCAGTGTCAGCACCTGGCACTGCTCTTCTCTCAGTGACCAACCAATTTGCATCTCTTTTTTCTGACCTGTTCAGTTCTGTCAGTGAAAGTTTCTCTCTCCTTTTCACCTTTCTCCAAATCCTTCATTTATCACTTTGGCAGTGGGCAGCAACATTATTGCCCAGCAGTGATTCCAGCTGTGGTTAAGGTCTTGATACTAAAATGGATTGTGTATAAAATATGCATCAAGGATGTGTATCTCGGTAGATACTCCTGCACTGTGGACCTGATCCTGGAAATCCATGTTTGGGTGAGATGTGAGGACTGCAGCTTCTGGTTTCATTTTGTAAATCAGTCGTTCAGAATGTTTCTGTTAAGAATGATTTTGATATTTGATAATGGAAACAGCTGGAGCATCATGCTTGGGAAGAGCAGCTACTTCCTCAGATGACTTTATGAGCAGAACCCTTCCTGTTCTTTCCAGCTCTGCCTGACCTGCCAGCCTTCTGTCAACCCTCTGCACATAATCTTTGAAGCACAGTTGGAGGACCATCTCCTATTTCATAGCTAGATCAGGTCATAACTTACCAAGAAAGGAGATTTGTTTATTTTCCTATATAGGATACACAAAATTCTGTAGAACCTGTAGCCTCAGTTTTTCTACCTTAGCTTGAGATTATCGAAGTGGGGAGTGGTGCTGTTGTCTGCCTTATTCAGCCTGGAGCAGTTGATGTAAATTGTGGCTATTTAGATGAAGAAATGCTAGAAAAGTCCTTGTATAAAACGCTGTACTGATCATGTGCTGCTGAAACTCTCCAAGCACAATTTGCACTTGGGCTTAATTCCAAAACTTAATGTGAGCTACAGGAGCCAGTAAAGTGATGTAATGTAAAACAGATTTAACCCTCTGTATTGTTAGATTCCTCTGAAAGATATGTTTTTGCTAAATCATTTAAGCTTTAGTTAGTAGGTTTGTTGGCTAACTGTTAAATCAGGGACAAGCTCCAAAGTCCAAGCTTACATCTAAACCCCAGTGTGTTTTGATTTAGTGCAGGAAGGCAGTGCTGCTCCTCTGTCCAGGTGCTGGGGCTCACACCTTATTGCACCCTGTCAGTATTTAGAGTGGGCTTATTCAAAAGGCTTTTTATTGTCCTGTAGTGACAGGACACGGGGCAGTGGTTTTAAACTGAAAAAAATTGGTTTATCTTGGATATAGGGAAGAATTTTTTCTCTGTGAGGGTGTTGAGACACTGGTACAGGTTGCCCAGAGAAGCTGTGCTGCCCCATCACAGTGTTCAAATTCATCCTCTGTTTTGGAGGTTTACTGAACATGCAGAGTGTTTGATGTCTTAGATAGTTCAGTGTTTTTGTAGAATCTCAAGGATTTCTTTTAAAGTGAAAGTGAGTGTTGTAAATGTGCTCATTTAAAAACAAACTCCTGTTTTCTGCAGGTTTCTCTGTAATTGCCTTATACTTCGCAGTGACACATCTTGTTGCTGAAATTTTTGAATTTAAACAGAAAAATGATTTGCATGCTGGCTTAAGCTTCAAAAAGAGTGGTTGAGCAACTACTCTGTAGAAACTGAGAATTTGAAACTTCTTTCCCCCCCCTTCCATCTGTTTGGAAATTTATTTTCATGCAATTACATCATTTAAACTTTACAGAAGGAATTAGTGCAAACGAATCCTGTGTGGTTCTGCTTTTGGTTGCATGTATTGTGTTCTCTTGGACTGTGGCCTCGTGTGTCTGCTCACTGTGATCTCTGTGTTGCCCTCTATTGCTGACAGTAGAAATGTGTCTACAGGCATTGGGTAACCAATTAAACTTCATTATTATTTTGTGATTAATACAGACTCCACTTATGAAAAAACAATTTTACATGAATTCACAAGAAATAGTAAATACTATAAAATGAGAATCCAGTAACTATAGATTTCAGCATGATGTGTTTTCCTCAGTGTTCAGAAAGGAGCTGTTGCAGTTTCTAGTTTGACTTGTGGGTCACAGAATTTATTTTTTATTTTGTTAGCTACCTCAGACCATACATGTTTAAACTGAAGACACTGAACTCTTTGTCTGATTGATGTTTTCTTTGTAGGCCACAGAAAGTGAGATGGGAGATGTTGATTTAACGGGTCTTCCAGAAGCACCTGTAGACTCTGAAGATGAAGAGGAGGAGGAGGATGAAGACATTGACAGAACTTCTGATCCACTTCTAGGGCGAGATGTTGTCCGAGAGTGCCTTGAGAAAGAGCCTGCAGATAAAACTGATGATGACATTGGTGAGGAGAAAAAATACACAGATTTACGTAAAACTGCATCATATAATATCTGTAAGAGAAGCATATCTGAAAGCTGTTCAATGACTTAATTTTCAGTGTGTGTGTTAATAATTGAGTGATCCCTTCCAGTGATCACTTTGCTTTAGTGATACTCTTAATTGAATGATTTCTCTTCTTACTGTCTGAGAGACTGTTTGTTCTGAAAAACTAAATATTTTAACCACCAGTCTATGAGAAGCTTAAGATGTGAAGTATACACAGTCATTGTGTGAGTTGATGTGATGGGACAGGCAGCAAGGTAATTTTGGCTGCCTGAAACTGTTGAATTAGTTACTAAATAGCAAAGAGAACATACTATTACTGAGTATAGGTATACTTAGCTGTAAAGTGCAGAACAGTTCAAATGAAGATAATTTGCTGCAGTGTTTAACTAGAAGTTGGCATTAACTTCAATAGCAAAACTTGCTTTCTGCTGTACTCCAGATTGCCTCTCCGAACACAGGAAAATCATTTCATGCTCCTGTCAAGCTTGTAATTACTGTACCTAGGGGTATTTTTAATTTTCTCAATGTTTGAAGCTGAAGTGCTTCTCCTCTTAGCTAGACTGCTGCCCTGAGAGTCAATCAGAGCCCCAGCCAGGCTGCAGAGCCGAGCTCTGGCTGTGGATGACAAAGTGCACACTGGGCTCATTTAGCCCCAGGCACTAATGGGCAGTGTGACCCCACTGAGCAATTGTGAGCGTGGCTGGGGTTTGACAGACCTGTGGAGGGTGAGGGATCTGAGGAACCCCTGGGCCCTGCAGTCATCATACCAGTGTTTCCTTTGTCCAACAGAGCAATTATTGGAATTTATGCATCAACTCCCTGCCTTTGCAAACATGACCATGTCTGTGAGAAGAGAGCTTTGCTCAGTGATGATCTTCGAGGTGGTGGAGCAAGCAGGAGCCATCATCCTCGAGGATGGCCAAGAGGTGAGTCAGTGCTCGCAGCACAGTGTGGGTGCCACAGGCAGGTCACCAAGGGCATTGAGGCTGAAGGGCTGGAAAAGGTTTCCCATCTCCACACTTGGAAGTTAGAGAATTCTTCTCTCACCCTGACCCCATAGCCAAAATCCCCAAACCTCTGTTCATCCCTCAGGGAGATTCTACCTGTGTGTTGGTTCCCTGCCCGTGGAGGGAGTTGGAATGAGATGATCTTTAAGGTTCCTTCCAACCCAAACCATTCTGTGATGGTTACTGTCTTGTTCAAGACTTTAACTCTACTTGGTAGAGTAAAAGTATAGACCAAGTATATACTTTATATACCAAGTATGGGCATTAAAGAGCATTCAGGATGTTGTTATCAGGTAAATGCCAACTTATTTCAAAGATGATTTGTGGCATAGAAAAAAGCATAATTCCCATTGGGGGAAAAAAACTCTCTTCTTATAATATAGGGGTTTTTTTTAAATACTAATATGGAGTATTAGTAATGTCTAAATTAGGAGCAGTTTCTATACATGTTCCCTGGGAGGAGACAGATGTCCAGGTTAGGTGCCCTGAATCACTATCTTGAGATCTTTCCCTTTGCTTGGATCAAACCCTCAGGAATGGCATTCCCTGTTCATCCCTCCAAGAGGACGAGGTAGACTCATCTCTGGTAGTGACCAAATGGGTGCCCAGGGGAAGAGTGTTCACTCTCACTAAATGGTATAAATATATCATAGCAATTAGCCCACAGATTAAAAAAGCAATCTCTTCATCAGCATTCCTCCCTCTGGAGTTAGTTCTGAAGTGAATGAAGCATTCTTGTTTCAGTCAGTTCCACTGCTGCCTTCCACTGCACCGTTTCAGTGAATGAAATGTTGCAGAGCCATGGGGACAACAAACTGGAGAGTGCAGGAATGAGCCTGTCTGAGATAAGAACTTAGTTTCTAAGTCGTTGAATTAGCTTCACTTGTTTGGTTTTGGTTCTTTTTCTTCTTCTAGCTTGATTCTTGGTATGTTATTTTAAATGGCACAGTGGAAATCAGCTATCCTGATGGGAAGAGCGAGAGTCTCTGTATGGGAAATAGTTTTGGGATTACTCCCTCTCTGGACAAACAGTACATGAATGGAGTGGTCAGAACCAAAGTAGATGATTGTCAGGTGAGATTGCACTTCTGTACAACTACTTTGTATTTTTTAGCATCTAATAAAAGAAAACAGACTACTTTTATCCTAAGATATGGTGGGGTGGATGAAAAGCTGGATATAAGCCAAGAGCCCAACTGCATCCTGGGCTGCATCAGAAGAAGTGTGGGGACTCTCCCCCTCATGAGACCCTGCCTGGAGCACTGGCTCCAGCTCTGAGCTCCTCAGCACAAGGACATGGACCTCTTAGAGCAAGTCCAGAGGAGGCCACAAAGATGCTCAGAGGGCTGGAGCATCTGCCGTGGGGTCAGGCTGGGAGAGCTGGGGTTGTTCAGCCTGCAGAAGGGCATGTGTTCATGGTTTAGATGTTTATTCACAGTCTCTTGTTGTTTGGGGACAGTTTGTGTGTATAGCCCAGCAAGACTACTGGAGGATTCTGAACCATGTGGAAAAAAACACTCATAAAGTGGAGGAAGAGGGAGAAATTGTGATGGTGAAGGAGCACAGGGAGCTGGATCGCAGTGGAACCAGGAAAGGCCACATAGTTATCAAGGTGAATGTCTTTCTATGCTTTCCACTAATCTATTAAACTGTTATTCATGAGTAAATAAATACAAAACATCTGGGCTGAGAGAAGCAGGACGATTTGATTTAAACATGTTAGTGTGTTTTCTCCTGAGTTTGCCATAGTTGAACTTTGTAAAGATATTATACTGTTCACCTGGGTTTATGTTGAAATACTCTCTAGGGAGAGGTAGAGATGAGAGGTACCAGTTATTTTTTGCATTTACTTTTTTCAGGCAACACCCGAGCGACTCATCATGCACTTAATAGAAGAACATTCTATTGTGGATCCCACCTACATTGAAGATTTCCTTTTAACATACAGAACATTTCTAACAAGCCCCTTGGAAGTTGGAAATAAACTCTTGGAATGGTTCACAGTGGACAGCCTCAGGGATAAGGTTGGTTGAGTCTGAGAGATCAGTGTTTCTGGTGAAAATGTGTTCAGATGGATTCCTTTTTCTATTGTGATAAACTAGGATTATGCTTCAGTTATTTTATATGAAACATTTTAAAGCAAAGTATTTTTCACTTATATCAAGAAAGGATTCTCCAGGGTATTGTGTGTGATGGTGTGCTATCCAAAATCAGGTGTGATGCTGCTTCTCTTCTGCAGAATGATAAATAGTGTTTTCTGTTTAATATAAAGAGGTGTAAATGCCAGTCTCTGAAATCCTCTTTCACCAGAAATTTAAGGGAATTGCGTTCAGGTTCTCTTGGACATTCTGGTTTTCTTTTTACAACAGCATTGTGCTTGTTTTCCATGATTTCTACTGCAGAGCTTTCCAGAGTTTTGAGCACATTTTGTTTGAACAACTTTTTATAAACTCTGGACTTCAAATAAACTCTGCTCAAGACAAGTGCAGTTGGTAAAAATGCTTCCAGAAATAGAACCAGGTTCAGCTCTTTGTAACCTTGTGCACACACATTAAAAATGTGGATAGTCTGGAACTTGTGTCATGTCAATATGTTGAAAATTATGGCAGTAAAATTCTTAGCCAGTGGTTTTATGTGTTGTAGTTTTGAGCTGAAGGAAACCTAACAGTAATCTGTCAGATGTTATTCTGCCATGTCCAGGTATTCTTCTTTGTTTATAGATTAAAGCTGATAGGAGAAGAATCAGAGATACCCTTGTGTATATGTGGATATACATATATATACACACACAGAATTTATTCTGTTTTTACAGGTTACCAGAGTGGTCTTACTGTGGGTGAACAATCATTTTAATGACTTTGAAGGAGATCCTGCCATGACTCGATTCCTGGAAGAATTTGAAAAGAACTTGGAAGATACGGTAGGAGCCAAAAAGAAAGAGTGTCACATTTTCTAATACCATGTTTCAATTTTCCAGTGTTACCAGTGCCTCACACACTGCAGTCTATAAATGTAACAGCTACAGGTGGCTTTTAACATGGACATTTTTGTTGTTTATATGGCCTTTATATCTAAATATATATATATATAAGGAGTACCTATGGCACTCATTTATGGGGTTTTGCATTTCTGCAAAAGAGGACAAGGTTTATTTAGTAAGATGTTAATACATGGCATCAAAAATCTATTTGCTGGCACTTGGGGTGTTTTTCATAGCTGTTTTTCCATTTCTGATAAAAGCACTGCATTTTGTGTGTTGTGTTACAGAAGATGAAAGGCCATCTCAGGTTGTTGAATATTGCCTGTGCTGCCAAAGCAAAATGGAGACAAATCACGCTGCAAAAACCTTCCAGAGATTCCCCCCTGTTTTTCAGCCTCCTCGGGGGCAGTGACAAGGGCTTTGGTATTTTTGTAGAGACTGTGGAGACGGGCAGTAAAGCAGCAGAGGCTGGACTCAAGCGTGGTGATCAGGTAAAAGCAGTAATGTTAGTTTAAATGTTCTGGTTCAGCCAGCTCTGGTGTTCTCAACAAAAAGGTTGTGCAAGTGTTTTCTTGGGAATGCCACAGCTCAGCTTCCATTTATATCCGTTACATTTCTGATTCTAAATTCCTGATTAATTGCAAGAATGTCATGTTACCATAAAAAATAAAGTTATTTCAAGCATTTGTCAGGTAGAAATGGAGGTCCTGTCTTATTCACAGCATATAACTTCACTGACATGATGAAAATAATTATTTTACAAGGAATGGTTTGATTCTGAGACTGCTGTAAAGATCATATGAGAACTTCTGGAAAGTTCTTACTGTGTCTGTATTATCACCTTTGTATTTTTAAGTCTGTCAAACAGATGTTCTCCTAATAGCCTAATTCTTATTTTTTCTTAAAGATAATGGAAGTAAATGGACAGAACTTTGAGAACATTACCTTTGTGAAAGCTCTGGAAATCTTGAGGAACAACACACATCTCTCCATTACTGTAAAAACAAACATTTTTGGTGAGTAGACTTTATATATGATATATTCCTTGTGTATGTGAAGGAACAGCTCCACTCTTTCTGGCTCTAGAAGTGCAATAGGATTCCACCTTCCTTTCCAGCTCGCTCTGGGAGTGAGAAGTTGTGCAGAAGTCCCCTCGTTGTGCCTCTGTTTGCTTGGATAAGTTCTTGTGTGCCAGGGGCTGCACGTTGAGGGGCACAGAGCCAGCACAGGCAGCTCTTCCCTGCCTGAGAAACCCTCAGTGACTGTTTAAGCTGCTTTACTGTCCCTCCATGCTGTGTGGCTGAAGCTGAGCCAAGGGAGCTGGACCAAAATATTTTTGCCAAGAAATGGCAAAGATGTAAAACTGGGGTTTTGTAGAAGTTTTTATAATGGCTGTGAGGACGAGAGGATAAATTGCCTTTATGTCTCAAATTGAAAAGGGGATATAAAAAGTGGTGTGGCATATAAATGCTGGCCCTTAATTGTCATCATGAATACAAACACATAAATACCTCTTTAAAATCTCAGTCAGATCATCTGTTCTTTTTCCATGATCCTGTTCAGAATAACCAGAGCTACAGAAGCTGTGCACAGAATAACTCCTTCCTCTGTAGTTGCATCCAAGACCTTCTAATGATTTCCTTATTTTCTTCCCCCCAGTTACCTGCCTTTGCTCACTATTGATTTTCTTTTCAATTATTATTCAATGTTTATCCCTGCATGGGTAAAGAGTTTCAAACCCTCAGCAGTTGATTATTAGCATAATTCAAAAAGAGCATAAAACCACCACCAGTGGTCCAGACTAATGTGAAAGGACATGAAATGAAGCATCACTGTAACTGAGACAGTGAGAGGTTCATTTGTATTATAAATATAAGCAACATACATCTACAAACGTGTTCTAATCTCTTCCTACTGGCTGATAGAATTTCAAGGTGATTTCTTGGATAAATTTTAATGGATTCATGTCTTGAAGCTTTTTTCAACAGTGATACTTATTTTAATTGAGTGCTGAGTGCCTGGTGCTGGCAATGAGCAAATCCTGTTGTTATATTCAAATGTAGACTGGGAAAACTTATAAGTTTATTATATAATAGAATTATGCAATTTAACTGGACTTTCTGTACTTTCTGTGGTTTCCCTGTTCATAGGGACAGTCTGAGTAATTTACTGTGTACAGTTCTGCATTCTTCCAGTATCACCATGTTTTCAACAGAAAATACTGACTTTCTGACTTGAGTGATTTCAAAGGATTTTTAAAAGATCTTTAAAGAAATAATTGATATTGAAAAACCAATTTGAACTTTTTTTTTTCACCTTATATATGTGGAAAGAAACAGGAAGAAGATAAACATTTCTGTGGAATCATATCTTTGGGAATGCCAGTGTGGGTAATAGACTGGCTTAGCTTGATAAATGCAGCAGGAAATTTGATGCAGTTTCTGTTCAGTAGTGTTAGGAAAAGCAAACAAAGGCAGTTTGGGAAAATCTCAGTCTGTGCTGCAGTTATTCTTGAGGAAGCATCTGCACTCCATTACCAAAAACAGGCAAACAAAAAAGCTAATAAATACATGGTGCTGATTACCCTGAATCCTTATTATCAATCTGGGATGTGGAAAGCAAAAGGTTTGAGGGGGAAAGAAGAATTCCCTGTGAAGTTCTGAGCGTGCAAAGGTAACTCACAATGATTGTGTCTTCTCTCACAGTGTTCAAGGAGCTGCTCTGCAGGATAGGACAAGAGAAGAATGGAATTCCACATATTCCAAAAATTGCAGAAAAGAAAAACAACCGTTATTCCATCCCAGATATGCCTGGAGATGTGGAACAGATGTTTCCCCGGGAAAAAGGAAACAAGAAGATGAAAGCAAACACTGTATCTGGTGGCAGAAACAGAATCAGGAAAATCTTAGACAAGACCCGTTTCAGCATCTTGCCTCCAAAACTGTTCAGGTTTGTCAGACTCTTCTGCCAAAAAGTCGTTGTTCCTCATTAGGTTGTGATGCTTTAATAATGGAAACATAGAATGAATTGGGTTGGAAGGGACCTTAAAGTCTATCCCATTCCACCCCCTACCAAGGGTAGGGACACCTCTAACTATCCCAGGGTGCTCCAAGCCCCGTCCAACCTGGCCTTGGACACTTCCAGGGATGGGGCAGCCACAGCTTCTCTGGGCAACCTGTGCCAGGGCCTCCCCACCCTCACAGGGAATTTCTTCCTAAGATCAAATCTAAACCTCCCCTCCTTCAGCTAAGGCCATTAAGAGATACTAATTGCTTAGTATCTCTAGTCCTTATGTCCACTCTACTTATGTTTTTTAAAAAATCGTGTCACCTGCCCCATAAATACAGAACGAGACCAAAACATCTTTTCTCTCCCCGCGAACAATTTCAAATCTCTTTCCTCTCTGTCCTCGTTTTGAAACCCTGTCTACAACATGTAATTAAACAGCTGAACAGCATTATTTCCCTTAGTTTCATTCACCCCAAGCTGAGTAGCAGGAGCTGAGTGCCCATGAGTGAGACAGAGCTGTTTTGCAGTGACGGCAGCGTGAGCCAGTCGCAGGACGACAGCATCGTGGGCACGCGGCAGTGCCGCCACAGCCTGGCCATCATGCCCATCCCAGGGACCCTCTCCTCCAGCAGCCCTGACCTGCTCCAGCCCACAACCAGCATCCTGGACTTCTCTAACCCCTCAGGTAAAACAGCAGAAGGAGCTTGGTTTGTACAGGATGATTAACAGGGCAGGGGCAGGGGGGAAATGATGCGTTTCACCAGCATCACATGAGCTGAGTGCAGTTACTTGTCTGTCCTGTGGCTTCAACAGGGCCACACTGGAGCTCTGCTGAAAATCCACACTGCCTGAACCTCTCCTACATGCTCTTTTTGTAATGTGACACTTCTTTTTACAAAGACATTGATTCACTGGAGTAAATCTGCTCTGGTGGAAGCAGATTGTCCTTGTCCACACCTTTCTCTTTTACCTGTACTGGTGCTTTGGCTTGTCCATCTCCCATCTGCCAGTATATATTTCAAGCAGTGTTGTGGATAGAATAGGACTGCTGTGCTACCAACACAGTGATGTTAATGTTTTGTGTTTTGCAAACGTTATATATGTTCAACTGTGTGTCTAAAAACCTTTAAAATGTTTTGAGATGTGTAGTGTGGGCTTTTGTTGCTGTAGGAATCCACTTTATGGGGTGGCTGCAGGAGTTATTTGTTGTGATATGCAGCTGCCTGTAAACATGTCAAGTCAGAATCTTTTTTCCTTATTTCAAGTGTAAGTTCTGTGCATAATTACATAGTCTGTAAGGTGCCTTGTGGCTGTGAGTTATGTTTATGTAAACTTGCAGATTTCCCCTTTAGAAGGGATGTACCCAGATATATCCTATCAGGTCATAAATATCCATAGCAGAAAAGTTCCCTTTTTGCTGCAGTTCCAGGTTCTTGCTGTCTGATAACTAGTTCATCTTGGAATCAATCACAGAATCACAGGCTGGTTTGGGATGGAAGGACTTTTAAAGGACATCCAGTCCAACCCCCCTGCCATGGGCAGGGACATGTCTACCTAGATTGCCTTTACTTCAGGTTTGCTATAACAAATATGCTGCCATGTTTAAAGAGCAGAGAAAACCAAACTAGTTCTGACAGTGTACACTTGATAAGTTTTGTAAACATCTGAATCTCGATTTGCTGTTGACACAGTTTTCTTCTTTTTCTCCTGCCTGCAGCTGTTGGGTTTTACTGTAAGTATCCTGATGTTCAGCATCCTGTAGACCTTAATATTGCATGGCTTGCCTGAAAACTTAACACTACCAGACACTGCATTGACACAGTTATTACTGTAGGGCATCCCATAGCCCTGTGCCCTGTAAGCTTCCTCAAATAAAACAAATCCATAGGTTCTCACACAGGCACAGTGCTGTGCTGAGACCTGCATTTTATTCCCTTTTCTGCCACTGAAACACTGGATGACCTTTGGCAGTTTCTTCTCTTCTCTGTGGCCTTGCTTTGAAGGAATGAAGTTGCTTATATCTCTTATAGAGCTGAGGTTTTGAATGATAACGTAGTTTGAGATTTAATTTGCTCTTCTGTTGGACTCTGTAACTAAAATGCTGTGCATGCAAACTGGAAATGTGCTTTGTATTGTCGACACAAGCTGAACAATGCATAAAAAACCATTTAATTTAATAATGTTTACCTGCTTAAAAGCAAAGACCATGAAGACAGACATGTGCCTGTAATTTAGGTTTCCTTCCCCTGTAACATGTTGCATTGTTTTGGTTGCACAGTGATTATTTTTTATTTTATTTTTTCCTTTTTTCCCCCCAAATTAAACTTCAGTTTTCAGTCTTACACCTTGAGTGTGTTCTGATTTTTAGGTATGTTGATACTGAAGTATATATGTTTCCCTTTTCTGTTAATTTATTATGATTTTTATGAGTGCAGGCACTTCCCTGATTATACAGGATGTCATTTCTACCACTTTCACTCTGAAACAAGGACAGAATAGTTATTTATTCCCTTTATTGCCCCTATTCATGTATATATTGAGCTTTTCAAATTCAGCTAGTCCCTAACTACTAATGAGAATGTCCTGGTGATAACCCTAATAATGAAACTGTTAGAGGAATTAGCTTTCAATCAGATTTTTTTTCAAAACCCTGTTTTCTCCCATCTTCAAATTTATTTACAACTGATATTGAGTCTTTCTTTTTTCCAGTGGGTGGAAACTTTTGATGCTGGACCACAGACTACCTGCTTAACTTTTTGCCCTGAAATTCCTGCTACTTGTCCCCATGACACCATTAAGTCCTGACACAAGAAAAAGTTATCCCAAGGTCACTGCCCCCAAAGATCTTGTTTTTTTCCTGAAACAGTGGATTTTATTAGAGGAAAATTAATGTGAAGTTTAGTCTTCAGACTTTAGGGAGGGGGAAAACTAGGTTTCCTTGTGCTTGGAATTAGTGTGTGTTTTGACTCTGGACATTTTTTTTTCCAATGAGTTTTATTTTGAAAATCAAGCTTTCTGTAATAACTAATGGAGCAAATTATTTGCAATCATCAAACTGTGGATTAAACGCATGTTTCTGTAGATATTTATTTCCTGCTGTAGGCTGCCTCAGATAAAGCTGTTCTCTAATGCATTTATAATACATAAAATGTGCTATAAATAAGTATACCAGCCAAAGAATTAACTGCTGGCAGCAGCTTAGTTCCTTCAGGGGGAGAGAGCGAGTGTGAAAGCTCGCAGCTAGTTATGGGAGCAACCAAATCTCCTTTCCTCTTCACATCCTCCCACCCCAAGCCCATCCATCCCTGGGAAACGTGCCCTGGCACGTGTGTGGACCTGGCTCTCACAAACACACAAGAGCCAGAGAAGGAATGATGCTGCCAAAGTTTTTGAGGCCCGCTGGGAAGCACGATGCACAGCTCAGGGACATACTGAGTGTCTTGTACTTTGATTGTGGTCATGGGATGATAAAGGAATTGAGTTTTGGAAAAGCCCTGATGAGAAGAGTCTTCTTTTTTCCTCTCAAAGTTGAAGGAAGAAGCAGAATATTTTAATATTTTTCAAGTCCAGCATGGCTTTTGTTTCCCAGCAGCTGGTTTTTGTTTTGTTCTCTGGCTATCAAATGAGACAGTCTTAGAGTCACAGAATGGTTTGGGTTGGAAGGGACCTTATAGCCCATCCAGTTCCAACCTCCTGCCATGGCCAGGGACACCTTCCACTAGCCCAGGTTGCTCCAAGTCCTGTCCAGCCTGTCCTTGGACATTTCCAGGGATGGGGCAGCCACAGCTTCTCTGGACAACCTGTGCCAGGGCCTCCCCACCCTCACAGGGAAGAATTTCTCCCTAATATCCAATCTAACTAAACCTACCCTTCTTCAGCTTAAGGCAATTCCCCCTTGTCCTGTCACCACATGCCCTTGTGAAAAGCCTCTCTCCAAACAATGTGTCTTTTCAAGGGGAAAAGTAACTTCACCCATCAAAGGTGTTCCTCTTCTTTTAGATATCCCGGATCAGGTGATAAGAGTTTTCAAAGCGGATCAGCAGAGCTGTTACATCATCATCAGCAAAGACACCACAGCCAAGGAGGTGGTGAGCCACGCTGTGCACGAGTTCAACCTGACAGGGGCCCCCGACACCTACTCCCTGTGCGAGGTGTCCGTCAGCCCCGAGGGCGTCATCAAACAGCGGCGCCTCCCGGATCAGTTCTCCAAGTTGGCTGACAGGATCCAGCTCAATGGAAGGTAAATGTGCCCTTGGTTTGCTCTGCTTTTAGTTGCCTTTTAGGATTAATCATAGAATCATAGAATCAGCTGGGTTGGAAGGGACCTCCGAGATCATCCAGTCCAACCCTTGATCCAACCCTGCCGTGGTTCCCAGCCCATGGCACTGATGCCACATCCAGTCTTATCTTAAAAACCTCCAGGGACGGAGAATCCACCACTTCCCTGGGCAGCCCATTCCAATGGCTGAGCACTCTCTCTGGGAAGAAATTCTTTCTAATATTTAACCTAAACCTCCCCTGGCACAGCTTTAGACCCAGCCCTTTTGTCTTGGTGATCATTGCCTGGGAAAAGAGACCAACCCCCCCTGGCTCCCCCCTCCTGTCAGGGAGTTGTAGAGAGTGAGGAGGTCTCCCCTGAGCCTCCTCTTCTCCAGGCTGAACAGCCCCAGCTCCCTCAGCCTCTCCTCATAGGACTTCTGCTCTGCTTTTAGTTGCCTTTTAGGATTAAAACATCATGGAAGCGTTAAGGTTGGAAAAGACCCCCCAGATCACCATGGGGGACGTTTTAATTAAAATAGACAAGTGTCTGTTAGAAGGACAAGGAATCAATACCAATAAATGACACTTTCCTCTCTCCTCTTGTGTCACCTTCGTCTTATGCACCCAAAACTCCTCCCCAGATCCACAGCCAGCTCGCTTGATGACAGCTAAATTTAGCAGATCAGCTATATAACATATATAGTGGTTTACACTTGGAGAAAAAATTTATATTTGTTCTGACACTTCCCACATGTACTGGAGGATTAAAGCATACAATTAATTCTTTCCTCAGTGCCGTGTTGCAATGAACTGATTCTAACCTGAGATAAATTCTGCCATTTTTATGTAAACTGTTCTGAATCCTTCTGAAACGTTAAGTGCTTTGGTTTTATCTGATGACCTGATCCAGACCAGAAGAAAGTTTATTAAAGTGAAAAACTCTGTAGTTGTCTTTGCTAGGCAACAAGAGGGAATTTATGAGTAATAAACTTTTGTGTATCTGAAAGTGATCTGCTTGGGACTGTGGAAATGAATTTTCCAGATACATTTTCATTTCCTGAATATTCTGTGCCTCATGTAAATATTACTATGCCACAGTAAATTTATGGAAGAAACCACACTGAATTTGTGTAAGAAATGGAGAAAGACATTAACAGGAGATTTCTCGGGAGTAGTGTGTATTTAAAATGTAATTTTCACTGCTGAATTTACAAATGGAAAAGTAACTGACCTTCTTCTGAAGGTGAACACTACAGCATATTACAGAGTACGGTATGAAATGATAACAAAGAGGTAGATTAAAACAGCTTTTGAAATGTTTGTTTGCTTAAGTAATGATGTTATTTTACGTTAGCTGAAGTACAAGGTTATCCTGTCCCTTCTTGTCTCTGTAATGCCCACGTTGATTGGTGCAGTTCAATGTCCTTGTGTTCCCAAACCCTCTGAAGAGCATCTCTAACGGGTTGCTGTCACTCCATTATTCTCCAGGTATTATCTAAAAAACAACATGGAGACAGAGACCTTATGCTCAGACGAGGATGCTCAGGAGCTGCTCCGGGAGAGCCAAATTTCCCTGCTCCAGCTGAGCACCATCGAGGTGGCCACCCAGCTCTCCATGAGGGACTTCGAGCTGTTCCGCAACATCGAGCCCACGGAGTACATCGATGACCTCTACAAGCTGGAGTCCAAAACAGGGAACGCTCACCTGAAACAGTTCGAGGATGTCATAAACCAAGAGACCTTCTGGGTTGCCATGGAAATTTTAGCAGAGCCCAACCAGCTCAAAAGAATGAAGATTATTAAGCATTTCATTAAAATCGCTCTCCACTGTCGAGAATGCAAGAACTTCAATTCCATGTTCGCGGTTATAAGGTAAAATACTTCCCGTTTTTCAGCTCTGATTGGTGCTGTCAGAGGCAATTCTGGTAATCTAAGCTGAAAGGGAAGAAATAGGACCATCCTGGGCACATTACAGATGGGTCTGGGTGGTTTTCCAGAGCCAGCCTGGTCCGGGGTGGATTTGGATTGTCACCGCAGCGGTTCAGTCCCATTGAGGTGCTGGATGTGACAGTCTCTCTTTTACCTGTTACCTCCCAGGGAAAGAGAAGATTGGGACAAAGCACTGTTTGATTGATGAACCTCAGGAACCTGCCTGAGCATTGTGTCATTTTCCGTGATTTTGGCACCCAATTTCCCTTCCCTTTGTCAGTCATTGTTACTTTTTTTGAGTCATATCTGTGATGATGAGATTACTTCATTTCTTCCTTCCATTGTAAGGACTTCCTCAAATCAGTCTTGTTTTGGCTTAATTTTCCTTTTCATTCTTTCCTGTCATCTGCTTGCTTGTCTATTTTATTTTTTCCCCTCTTCAGTTGCACATTTAGACTTTCTCTTCTGATTTATCCTGAATGCTGCTACTTTAACAGCATGAGTTCAGCATTTCCTTTATTTGCAATTATCTTACACCCAGCCTTTACTTTAGGGGGGAAAAAAGGCACTGTGATTCATCAGATAAAGATCTGGATTTGTGCTGTATCCCAGCACCATTGTTGAAAATGCCATTATAAAATATTTCCTTCATATCTAACCAGTTTATCAAAGGGTATTGGCTTCTGGTTAGTCACACATTAGAGAATTCATGAATTTCCTTCAAAGGGACTGGGCAGCAATTGGGGCTGGGGCTGCTCATTACATGGTGAATACACACGTGGATACTGAATCTCATTTTTATATTCTGCTCCCTAATTTCTCCTGGTTTATTGTAGTGGAGAAATGACTCTTCCTGCTTCTCAGTTAAGTCTAATCAGGCCATGACTGAAGTGGACTTTGGTCAAAAAAAAAAAAGGCAAATAAATTAGTTACTGTTTTACCCTTATTTCCAGAGTAATATGTTTTTGTTAGCATATGGCACAAGGTTTGTCTTTCTTGCCTTGTCCTGCACAGCAGTTTGATGCCATATGTCTCCTGAAATAGGAAGATAACCATCCTAAACTAGCATGGAAAAGAGGAGCTGTGGGCTGGCATATGTTGGATTTTTCATGTCAGAGAAGGCTTTGTTTGGCATAGCGTGGAGAGAAATCCGTATGAAAAATGAACCAAATTCAAAACAAGATTTTGAAGCTTTCAAAATGTTGGAAAAAAAAAAAAACAACTGAAAAAATTCATCCTCAGAGGGAAGAATTTCTTCCTAAAGTCTTCCCACTTCTGCCTGGGATGAGCTCTGTACTCTTCTCATTTGCTGTGCAACCATTACTTCACCTCATTCATTCTCTACCCCTTTTGTCCTTATTGTGATACCCATTTAAACAGGAGAGAAGTGGTTCTTAAACAGACATCAGTCCTATTTTACAGAGTGATTATTTTGGCAGTAATTGGAAATCTGTACCTTGTGCATAGGAAGCAGTTGTGGTTTTCACAGTCCCGTTTAAACAGCAGAGGTTTATTGTGATGAACTTGTACTCTGGCACCCAGCCAGCTTTACATTTAACCTTGGGAAAGCTATTTTTAATCCTTAAAACAACCCTTCACTTCCTTCTGAAATGCAGCAGTTCTGCTCCCAGCTAACCATGAAACCTTCCTGCCTTGCAGTGGGTTAAATCTTGCGCCAGTAGCTCGGCTCAGAGGCACTTGGGAAAAGTTACCCAGCAAGTATGAAAAGCACCTCAGAGACCTTCAAGATCTTTTTGATCCCTCCCGAAACATGGCAAAATACCGCAACATCCTGAGCAGCCAGAGCATGCAGCCTCCAATTATCCCACTTTTCCCTGTTGTCAAGAAGGATATCACGTTCCTGCATGAAGGTAATGTCAAACAGGGAGAACACAAGCGGAGCACTGAATATGCTTTAGCCCTTTCTTCAGTGCTCCTCGTGTCAACACGTGTCTCAGGAAGCTGCCACCAGTGGGATGCTTTTGATGGGTCCTTTGTAGGAGGAAAGTAAAATAGGACTCGGAATGCTGAGTGGAAGAGACTGATCCTAGACAAAAATTAAAAATTAAATGCGTATTTTTAATATTTGAAAAGCAGTGCTTAGACTTCATGAGCTGCCCTCAGGTTTAGGCTGGAAGCACAGGTGAGTGTGCTGGCTGGTAGTTGCACTACTTCAAATATATTCTCTCACAAAAAAAGAACTTGTTGCTGTGATGTTTCCAGGTTTTCATTCCATGTTGTGGCTTTCAGGCAGCTCCAACACCTCCTACTCTTGCTTTCAGCATTTTCAGGAGGTTTTGTTTAGACATTTCCATTTTGTTCCGTTTACACAAAGTCCTGTTCACAAGTGGCTGAGGCGAAACATTTCCAAATATGCCCAGTTCTTGGTTGTGATGGCTCAGAACTGTTTGAACTTCTTTCCAAATGGGAATGCTGTCCCCATCAGTTCTGTATTTATATTTTAACATCATGCCAGTGAACTTGGGCATAGTTCACTTATTACTTTTTCCTCCTACTAATACTTGTTACTTCAGAAATAGGTTAACAAGGGCCAATACAAGATACCAATACAAGGTACTGTGAGTGGGCCTGATTCCATTTGTGTTTTGCCAGAGCTTCCTGTTTTCCTGCTGTTTTGATTAAAAGTTTTGCTGATGGAGGGCAGGGAGGGCAACACAGGGTCACTCTAAAGAATTTCTTACTCTTTTTTTTTTCTTTTCTCTTATGTGTGTGTCTCAATTATGCAGGCAACGATTCCAAAGTGGATGGCCTGGTGAACTTTGAGAAGCTGCGAATGATTGCCAAGGAAATCCGCCAAGTTGTCCGAATGACCTCGGCAAACATGGATCCAGCTGTGATGTTCAGGCAAAGGTGTGCACTGGGAAGGGCACTGGAGGGGTCTCAGGGGGGGCTCTGGGGCTGTGTGTGCATCAGGACGTTGGTGTTCCATTGTGTGCCTCACCATTGACATTTACCACCAAACCACCATCTTTAGCAAATCACCTGGGAAGCAGGTCTGCTTCCCAGACCTGCTTTTAATGACTATAAAACAAATTATTGTCTTTAAAACACACGGAAGAATAGGTTCTAATTTTAGTGATACGTATTTTTGCTAAATAAAAGCGTTAGTGTCAGTAGAGTTTTGAGAGAGGTATAATACCTATATGTGAGAGAGATAAAAAGCACCTAAATCACCCTTATATAAATCTGAAATGTTACTTCAAAACAAAAGCCCACTGATAACATTAAAATCAAACAAAATATTTTTTTATTTGTTCTGAGCACAGCTTGTTCCACCTACATAATGTTTGATGTTCTCAGGCTTTAGCAGGTGAAGGGTGTGTTCTTGGCTTATTTTTCTTATTATTTCTTTTTATCTTGGTGCCGAATATCATCAGGCTCTGTGTTAACAAACTGCAGAATAAAAGCAATGTAATTTCTAATCTGGTGCTGATTAGCTCCGGATTATATTTAGTGGAACTAAATGACTTCCTGCATCCGTTTTCTTCCCACTGGCTGAACTAAAAGCATCAGGAACTCTGCTGTGTCCATGCTGGTCCCGTAGATCCCTGCAGGAAGGGTGCTGGTCCCCTCTCCTTGCACTTCAGTTTGCCTGGAAGTGATGGGCCAGACAAAACCCCTGAGGAGGCAGTTTGGGGGGGGAGTTGGGGACACTCAGGATGCAGTTTGGGGGGGGAGTTGGGGACACTCAGGATGCAGTTTGGGGGGGGAGTTGGGGACCAGGTCTCTGGTGCTGAGTGGCCCCATGGTTCCTACTTCAAAAAATGAGCTGCACCCCCAGCAGTGCAAAGCTCAGAGGGGAGACAGTGGACAGATTTTGGGTGAAATGTGCTTTATCCACCCAAAATTCCAGTGCATGGGTCACCTGTGCACCAGCTGTAATTCTCTGTGATGTATGAGTTGAGTGACATCTGTGCAGTGGAAGGAAACAGCACATGCAAGGATACAGAGTGTGTGTAAGAGATTGGGTTCCAGTGGTCAGGATGCACAGAGGATCATCAGCCCTGTCCTGTTTTTGTTTGCAAGGCTGACTATCAGGAAACAGAAGTATTTTTTGTAAATACAGGCATTTAAAGCCAGCCTGGATGGGGCTCTGAGCAACCTGGGGTAGTGGAAAGTGTCCCTGCCCATGGCAGGGGCTGGAACAGGATGAGCTTTGAGGTCCTTTCCAACCCAAACCAGTCTGTGGTTCTGGGAGTCTAAAAATGGCCCAGTCGAGGTTTGAACCAACAATGACAGATCCTTCTTAAAGTTATTTAGAGATGGGTTTGTCTCACAGTGGAGATTCACCTTCATACTGTTGGATTGGACTTAGCAGAATTTCATTTTTAGCATAAAACTATAAAGCTGAGAAGTTGTGATTTGCTTTTCAGAAACTTTGGCATTCACAGCTGAAATCAGTCTATAAATAAATTTCCCTGATGGCCCATGCACTTTCTAAGACCTAATGAAGTCCAATCATTAAATAAATTTAATAGTAAATAGTTACCTTTAGTATGTTTTTCAGAATTACAGAACAGACTTTAATGACTATAATTTAAATTATGCACACTGCCATAAACTGCTTAGGCATCTAATATTAGAGATAGTGCCAAAGATTAAAAGAAAATAATTCCATGTTTTCACATCATTTATATTCATTTTCATTGCCTCTGGTGTTTGATCTATCAGTTTGTGTTATGAAGCACCAAATAAATGCTTTTGAAGATGAAAAATTAACAAGAAAGGATGTGTATTAGTGGTAACATGAGACTTGCTCACAAGTTCTTTACTGATTAATAGAGAGCATCCAGGCTTTCAAGGTGCATTTGGCAACTGGCTTGTTTTCCAGCAAACAATCAAGAAAACAACATCATAAACTTGAATACTGATGATGATTTCTCATACACTCCCAGCAGGCCTAATACAAAGAATAAATAAATTTAATCCCACTTTTTGCAATATGAGTGAGTTGAACAGTTTTTGCTCACTCCATCAAAATTGAATTTGACTTACAGAAAATAAAAAAAGTAATGCAAGTTTGGTTTTTCAATTCATAGGCTAAACCTACACAAAAAACTGATAGATGTGCTTCCATATTAAAGTATTTGCCAAGTCCTGCCCTTGCATTCCATGAAAACATTGTGTTATTGTTTGAGAAGAATTTTGCTGTATAGAGATTTTTTCTTTTCTGTTCTTTCCTGTCTACATCTTTCTTCCTGACTCTCAACTGTTTTATTTTTTTCCTGTGCTTTTCTGTTCAAATACATGCTTCAATGTATATGGCTCTTGCTTACAGGAAGAAGAGGTGGAGAAGTTTGGGGTAAGTGTAGAGCTGAATGCAACTAAGATAAAATAAAGATTATGCAACTCTTAACATACTGCATCCTCCTCGTTAGTGCATGCATCTGAAATACAGCATGCATTTTATTAACCCTGCAATACATGGTTTTTTTGAAAGCAGGAATAAGGGGTTACAGCCAACGTTTTACTGCGGCTGCAAGAATTCTGAGTTGCTTTTGTGTAGTAGATAAATTGTTTTGAGTTTTGGCTTTATGCATAAAAAAAACCCCTGCTGTGCAGTTATATTGGAAGGCAAACTGTTTGGGGAAATAAATGAAATGAATAACTTGCTTTTTAACGTGTGGCAGAAAAGTTGAAGCCATTCTGCATTTTGAACTATGATGACGCTTGGAATTGTGATGATGGTGTAGTGATTTCCCCCCTGAAGTCTGTGTTCAAGCAAGCTTCAAAGTAGTTATTTTTAGCATATATTTAAAATGTATCTCACATTTCCTACACCAAAACCCTCATTGGTTTCCCTGGGAGTGTTGACTGCAAGGACTGGATAACGAAATGACTCAAGATGAGAGTTGTGATGTTGGCTGGGGAAAGTCCTGACTGGCCCAGGGTGCTGATTTTAAGACAGCTGTCATTGTAGCCGTATTTTATGTGTTATTATGTGTATTTTTGCCCATAAACTGTTACCTGTGTGCCTTTGCACAATGAGAGGGACAGTGCCAGTCAAACTGGGCTGAGCAGGTTTGGATACTGGTCCCTGGTACTGGTGTGGATGCCCTTGGCTGGCAGCCTTGGGTGCTCACAGGGCAGCTCATGGGGACAAACACCCAGGAGCCACAGAGCCAGTGTGATTTCCAGCCCTTGGGATTGCTGTGAACACGAGGGAATTAGGGAAAAATCATTATTAAAGGAAATTGAATTAAATTGCCTTAAAAAGTCAAGTACAGACTTGAAAGAAAAAGTGTGTACATAAGCAATGAAATATTTATATCATTAAAAATAAACATAATTTCCTGATCATTGTAGAACAGGTGTCAACTTTGTCCTTGTCCATAGGGGACAGGAGTGTCCCCTTGGTTTAAGTAGCTGTGAACACTCCATCATGCCTTTTGCTGCTCCTTGTGTACAATAACATTACTGTTTTATTAAATTAAGCTGTAAATTGCTGCCAGTTTTTAAGCTTATATTTTCTTTCAGATTGATTTATTTAACATCTTTGAAAATATTACAGTCAGCTATTTTCCACTACTTATTTTTTTAAGCTCAGTGTACTCGATTCCTTATATTTGCTCTAACAACATGTTTCATTGTGACTCCTTTGGCCATTATGGCAGTTCTGTGCCTGATGTTGTTTATTCTGCCACTCGTGATTCTGTAAACACACAAGATCTTGATAACTGTCTTCACAAATACTGTAACTTTAAAATATTCATCTGAATGTTTAAAAATCCCCACAAAACCCCAACTTTAAACAACTTTATTGACACTTTCCATTCTTTACGTGTGGCGTATATACTGTGATCTCCACTTATTTAAAAATGCATCAGGACTGGTGTGGCTGTAGCACTTTTGGCAGTTGAAACAGAGGTGATGTGTGTGTTTGAGCTGTGTCCAGGTCAGTTGTTTGGTCACTCCTTCGGTGTGAGTGGGAGTGACTGTCAGGGAGAGTAACTCATGTTCTTTAACATTTTGGGGATGATTTATTTTTACCACAGTTGCTGATAGATGTGGGAGCTCAAAATTGGGAGTACTGAGGAGCGTTGTTTTTCATAATGCAAGTCTGGGCATACATATGTTATCACTGCCTTCCTCACCCTTCTGGGGATACGTGTTTTTAGTGAGCTGCTCTTCTGTGAATGGTCTTAGTTACTTGAAGAAAGAAGTTAAGTGCATCAAATGCACTTTGTACTTGTAACATAATTTGCCCCTTGTTTAACCCTTGTGAGAAGCCCAGTTTTCTAAGAGGATCACAGTAGTCACTCCCTTCTGTGCTCAGCTAATTGCAGGAGGTTTCTGTGTGAGCCTGATTCACACAGTGGGCACCAAATTCCTCAAACCAACAAAGTTAATAAGTTTGTCCACTTTTACAATCTGCAGTTGAAATTATAGAATTGTTAAGGTTGGGAAAGACCTCTTAGATGGAGTCTAACCATCAGCCCAGCACCACCACCCCATTCACCACTGAACCATGTTCTCAAGTGTTTTTGAACACTTTCAGGATGGTGACTCTGCCACTGCCCCGGGCAGCCTGTTCCAGGGCTTGACAACCTTTTCCATGAAGAAATATTTCATAATATCCAATTTATTCCTCCTCTTGCACAATTTGAGGCCGTTTCCTCTCATCCTGTCAGCTCTGGGTCCTGCAACATGAGCCTGTGGTTTGTTACTGGAGCTGAACGGGTTCTGTGCAGAGCACTGCACCTCGTCCTTCCCAGTTCCACATTTCCATGTGCAATCCTGTTCTAGACTCAAATTGCCACTCTCAGTTTACCAGAATATTTTAAGACAAGTGTTGTTTTACTGCTGTTCATCTTTTTAACTCATTTGCATCAGCATGCACTAGCCCTAACTGAAGATTATTGGTATTAATCTGCTTTGGCCTGTGCTACTGCAGCTCTTCCCTGCTGTCGAGAACTGAACCTTTACTGCTTTGCTCTTCTGTTTTGCAGGTCTCTGAGCCAGGGCAGCACGAACTCCAACATGCTGGATGTGCAGGGAGGTGCCCACAAGAAGCGTGCCCGCCGCAGCTCGCTGCTCAACGCCAAGAAGCTCTACGAGGACGCGCAGATGGCCAGGAAGGTGAAGCAGTACCTGTCCAACCTCAATGTGGAGACAGACGAGGAGAAGATCCAGATATTGTCACTCCAGTGTGAGCCTGCCTACAGCACTTGTAAGTACAGTTCCTTCTCTAGAAATACTCATTTAAACTCTTTCTCCAAGGACAAAATACTTCAGTAAGTTCTGGTTTGTCAGTTCACATGCTGAGGGCTTCAGCAAGGCAGCATTTCTGTTCAGGTCTTGGTTGAGCTCAAAAAGCCTCCATGATGGTTTTTCTTCTGCCCTTTAGTTCCTAAGCTGTGTGTCTTTCCATCAGTCTGGCAGGAAATTCAATAGTACATCAGCTCAGTTCTTGCCCCGCCGTCCTTGTACAGAATTAGGAAGGATAGAAGTAACATTTACCATATGAACAGCAAGAAAATGAAAAGAGACAAAATCAATATAGAAACTGCAATGGATTTCAGCTTAGAATAAATGAAGATTGTTGAGAAGCAGAAGTTAGGTCAATATTGACTGATGGGTTTGATGTGGTTTGACAGGCAAAAATTGAGGGCTACAGCAGGACAGTTCCCATGATTTGAACTCCTGTCAAGCAAGCTGTTGTCTGACCTGCTGTCTTACACAGTTCAGTAAATTCTTACTTAGAAATGAGACATTGTAATTGCATTTTATTTTGATACTTAAAATTTTTCACTTTCTTGAAAAGTAGATTTGCTTCGAACTAGAAGAGTGGCAACCATGCCAAGCAAAATAATGCTTGTCCTTTGTCCAAATGTATCACTTTAAGACTTTTATGTCCTCAAATATCACTTTGTCTGTCATGAGATAAGTTAAAAGCATGACTAGGAAATGGCATCTCAAAGATAATATTTTAAGTCCTTGCAATTTTCCAGTATTAAGAATGCAAATCCTTGTTGTTCCCTAAGGTGCCTCCTTATGCAAAATTTTTTTAGCATTTCCTTTGAAATAGTACTGAAGTAGGAAACCTGGAAATGGCCATATTTAACTCCCTTTTTAAGAATGTTAAATTCTCTGTGTTTGAACTCTTGATAGATGATCTATGTGCATTTGTGACAGGTGGCCATACTGTGCCCAAGAGACAAACATAAATATTGTCAGGTTGTTTTTCAGTTGTTTTGAATCAATTAAAATCTTGTTTGCACAGTACTAGCCATAGATGTTTGGAAGTTAAAATAGGGAGTATGTGCTGACTGCTCTACTCCATGTACTTAAGCCAATCAAGGCCTTTTTTTCCTTAAATGTTAGAAAGGAAAACGAAGGTTAAGTGGATATACAAATAAATATGTAATAGACTGGTGTATTATTAGAAGTACCTTTTTGAAAACTGGGAAAGAATCCCCCAACCCCCAAATCACAGGTAATTCTGGGAGAAAGGATGGAGGAGCCCTGTGGAGCATGAGGGAGCTGCCAGCCCCTCGTGGCTCTAATTCTGGTGGAGAGAGCACTGAGCTGCTCCCAGGGATGTTCCTCCACACTGGGTTGGATTACCCACGTTTAAATTTTGACCAAGGAACTTTGACTCAGGCAGCCTGGCACAGGGCTTTGCCATTTGTTTCTGGGCAAAGAGGGTTATTTGCACATGCCCAGGAAAGCAGGGGTTCAGTCCCAACTCTTCCCTCACTGATAAGCTCCCGGCCTTGCTTGCAGAAGGAATGAGCAGCAGTGATGCTGCAATCCAGAGTTTTCCAAGGGAATATAAGGAGAAATTGGATGGTCTTAACTTCAGAGCTTATGGATTGATTAAAGCAGAAGCTGAAGCAGTGCCCTGTGCTGTAAATCACTTGTGCCACCTAGTGAAACGTTAATGCCAACTGCAAAACAACCTGATTTTGAAGGAGATGCTGCTCCTTATGTACAAACATCTAAAATACAGGCTTGTGGGAATAAATAACATTTTATTGTCTTTTGATTAAGTACCTCAATGGCACTTCAAAGAATTTAGGGGTATTTTTACAGCTGTTTCACACAACAGCATCTTCAGTGTGATGAGATGGGTGTGCTTGGAATAGAAATGGTTTCAGATACATTTTACCCTCTTTATACAGTGGTTCCTTTGTCTGGATGGTTGTGCTGTAATAATCCTGCCGTTCAAAGTGCAAGATATTTATCTGCAGTTTTTCCCTGACAGTGACAAAGAATTTGAGTGAGAGAAGAGGAGGGAAATCCTCAGAAATGTCTCCAGTGCCCATGAGGTCAATTGGCCAAACCACGAAAGCCCATCAGCATCAACAGAACAGAATGAGTCAAGTTCTTCAGGTGCCAACTGTGAATTTGTACCCCAGCAGGAAAAAGGGGCTGACGAAGGAACATGTCACATTCAGTGAGTATCCAGTTTGAGATGGGAGTAAATAGGACAGAGGAGCTGTTTGTAGCTGGGTGCTGTATGTGAGATACCACTGTGCTTCATTTCATTAATTCACTTTAAAATAGCCAGTGCATATTACTGTGTTTCAAGAGAGCATGCTGTCTGCTTAGTCATTTGCACAGTGTTAAAGAACTTTCCTTAAAACAGTTAACAGTGAGGTGCTGTCTCCAAATACATTCTTGCTTAATGAAGTCTAATATATTTAGGTGAAATCACTGAAACAAATCACAGACATTTAATATTTTAACCTATGGGACACCATTATAACAACAAATTATATTATGGTCAAACGGAGCAACGTATATTATTAATTGCTCCTAGTAAATGTTATTTTTTTCTGTCTCTAACTTTGCTAGTTGCAAAGCAGTATATTATGTATTGAAAAGCTTTTAACCTATTTACACAACTGTTGTATTATTTAAAAGCCACAGTTCTGGGTTATTAAATAGTTAGCTGCAGTCAGTAAATGATATGAAATGACTTTATGGTACATTGGGCATCAATATCCTTTAAAATATCTCTGGAAAACAGTATATTGCAGCACATAAAATACTGTTTCCAGTTAGTATTTATTTCAGGTCTCCTCTGGAAAGCCTGTGCAGTTTGAAATGTTCCAGGAACTTTGCTCAGAGGTGTTTCTTCATTCCCATGTTTTGTTCTATGTTGATCTAACAGATTATTGACAACTTGAATTAACTCCTCAGCGCTGTGTTCTCTGCAAGGTGGTCTGAGAGTGAGCAAAAAATACCAAATCCTCAGTGGGACACTGGTTTTGCTAAACTGGCGAGGCTGTGGGTGGTGCCCATGAGTGTTGACTTGAGAACTCCTGCTTGTGAAGATCCTGAGCTGACCTGTTGGCTGTGACACACGTGGCTTTTAACACAGTCCCAACAGTGCACTGGGCAAGGATTCCCTCCAAGCTTTATCCTTCACACAGTTTTTCTGTTGCACAGTCCTTTGCCAAAACCACAACCAGTGTCTCCTTTGCAATGGTTCCTGTTAGGACCTGGATGTTTCAACACACTGCAGATGAGCAGCCAGCAGTGGCCACAGCTGCTCTGATCCAAATTTAAATTTAAATGGAGACTGCCTCCACATGCAGAATCCTCTGAGCATCTGCTCCTCTCTTTGCTGAATACTCTGATTGTTCAACATGGTGTTATTTGTAGTTTAAAGAGACAGCAGTAGCTCAAAAGGAGAGCAGTATCAGTAACTGGTTCCGTTGTTTTCACAGGTACAGGCTCCCCACAGAAGTCATTAAGCTTGTCTGAGGAAGTAAGTAGTAAGAAACAAACAGATGACACCATGTCCATGGCATCTTCTTTGCACTCCAGCCCTCCTGCTTCTCCTCAGGGCTCCCCACGCAAAGGTAGGTGAGCTGTGGGGATGGTCCTGCTCTGTGTGACCCCAGGAGCTCCAGCCTGGGCTGAACTGAAACCAGGGTGGGCAGTGGCAGCAGTATTTGTTGATAATGGCATGTAAGAGCAACAGTAGTTTAGAATATTCATGTCAAGAATAGAATCGTGTCTTTCTATGAGTAGACATGATTTTCCAGTGTATTTATGTGTTTTGGCCATGAAAGTCACTTATTATTTAAAAAAGGGAACAATTGTTTCCTTAAAATATTGCCTAAGTGCTTCTGACAGAATTCCCAGAAGTGCTGACACCTGCCATCATGTCAGTTCAGATTTAGGTGGCCACTTAAAAAGATGGGATTCACAAACCTGGGGATTTCTTGAAGATGACAGTGTTGCACAGAAACTGCAGCTGTTGAGACAACTCCTGGTCTTGCCCAAGGTAGTTGGAATATCAGGTGATGAGGTGGAGCTGGAGATAGAATGGTGTCATAGTTCTCCAGGGCCCGTGGTTTAGGCTGCTGCAGAAGTAGTGGATCCACCTAAATCCTCGAGTTGCTGTTGATGTTTTTTGTTCTTGTGCACAGGGCTTTGTTTACATCCCTGTCTCTCATGATGCCCTGAGAATCCCTTTATTTTTGATGTCTTCGTCTTAAAAGACCTGCATCACTTCATCATTAGTCAACCTTGGATGGGAATTCATTTGAAATCTCTTAAGAGCTCTCAGTAGTCAGCCCAGGTGGTCGGTGTTGGATGGTGTAAGGCCTCTCTCCCTCCCTTCTGTGCTGCTTTGACTCACTGACAGCCCAAAGCCACCGCGTTGGCATGGCATGGCATGGGGACCTGCTGCATCTCCTTGCCCTTTCCAGGGGGAGATCAGGCTGGTCCATCCACTTCTGCCTTCACAAGACCCTGTTGCCTTTAGGAGAATGCCACTGATTTTACTTAAACACAGCATACCTATAAAAAGCTTAATTACTTGGGTTGCAAAGCCTTGCTCCACTGAGGCTTCTGAGCATCGCTTATAAACTTGTTATTTTTGTTAGCTTTTCATCTGGTTCTTTGAAAATAATGCTTTGTTTCTTTGGGATTATTTCTTTAATTCAACTTGATTTCGGCATATTTTTAGCACTGATGTAATTTGATTGAGGTGATCTGTACCTTGTTGTGTGTGTTGTGCTAACAGCTCATTGATCTAAAATTAGGTGCTTCACAGACAGCTGAAAGACATAATTTTAGGCATGAACACATTCCACTTAATCTTAGATTTCGTTTTCTTTTTGGGCTATTACCCAAGTGATATGCAAATAGGATTGAAGAAAAAAGGGTTTAAAATTAGAGTGTTATTTTTGTTGTTATTTCTCTCGTCACTTACCAGCACCTGCCTGTGTCTGCTTCCTTGTAGTTGGCAACACGCAGAGGTCGGATAACTGCAGTCAGATGAACCTCTCTGGCTCTTCCTCCTCACTGGCCAGCGAGACCAGCAACAAGACCAGTGGCCAGCGCAGCTACGGAATAGGTGGGGCTTATTTACAAAAGAAAATTCGGATGATTTGCCAAGGCAGAGACAGTTCTGAGAGAAGCACAAAGGCAGACAGAGAGGATGAGAGTGGAGAGGCAGAAGCTGAGCGTGAGCCCCCAAAAATAAAGGGATCACGGTTCAGAAGACTTAGGGAAAGAAGCTTCTCCAGGGAAAGGAAACCTTTTGCTGCGAAAAGGGAAGCAGAGCACACTGAAGCCTCAGAAAGGAGTGAAAACCAAAAGGACAAGGACAGTGATGCTCTCAGTATCTATAGCAACAGCAGTCTGTACACATCTCCCTGCCTGTGCACCAAGTCTAGAAGGAGGAGAAAGACCTTATGATTTGTTTTTAAAAGAAAGACTGATGTCCACGTTCTGTCAGATATCCTGAGTTTATCTAAGTTATTTCAGCATTATCCATTTACATGTTTAAGCTGTTTAATGTTCTTCCCTTCCAGATATTTGTGTCAGTTCTTTATAGTTAATCACCCTTACAGTGCAGTGAAGACAATAATGTGAAGTTAGAAAATCAAGGAACAGGTACAGTGGCAGTTCAGTTACTTAGTGTGTCACAAATGCCAACGAAACAGTAAGTTCTGCAACGATTTCCTAATTAGACAGTCCCTGATATGATGTAAATCAAATGCTCACTTCTAGCACTGGTGTGTATTTGCATTGGTCACATCCTCTGCTGACCTTTTCAGCCCAGCAAACACTTGCCTTGAGTCTGTTTATACATATGTGCTGTTATTTAATGGCCCAACTTTCAGACAGTGTTCATCTCTTTAATGAAGAGAAGCCCTTTAGTTCTCCAGATCTTTGAAGTTCTTGAAAAACAGTGTCTTAAAATTAAGACACACTGAGAGCATTTCTTACTGCAGTACAGTTGTGTAAATTTAGAGTCTCTTGAAAATGTAAAGAATATGAAATATTAGTTATTGTCAAAGGAAAGGAAACGGAAATTTAATCTTAAAAATGCTGCTCCTAATGACATTTTTCCATTCATAAGGTTCAGTCCTATAGTTTGATAATATTGATATTTAATGCTCATATTTGCTCTTAAAACCCTACAGCAGTGATCAAAGTTAAGCTGTGAAGTCTCTCAAATTATGAGCTCTATGCTCAGGGGCAAGTATGCCAGTGGCTCCAGATGCCATATTATATTATCTCTGATTTTTTTATGGACTTAAGGGCATCAGTCTTCTGTGTTTGGTTGTGTGTATCACTGGCATGGCTTTTACACTGCCTGGTCATTTCACATTTTCACCTAATGGATGTAAATATGTGGCAGTCCAGTTCAAAGGCACGTGTGCAGAAATTTAGGAAAAAAAAAAAGCTTATCTGAGGTGTTGGATATATAGGGCTATATACATTATTTGTGTTTGAGATAAGTTATTTGTGGGTAAGGGTAAGCCAAGCAGAAAAAAATACATTATAGATTCTGCTCTGAATCTTGTGGGGTCTTCAGCTGTTCCCATTCAGTGGGAACAGCACTGGAGTCTGGTCCAGCTCCTGCCAAAGTTGTATTTCCTGCCTTTGCCTCCTTCTCTGTTAGTTTTGGAGCAGATAATAAAACTGAAAAGGACCATATGGCTAATCCCTGGGTGCTAATTGCTGGCTTTTACCTTAGTCAGCGTCTCCTCCTCCACTGCCAAAACCTTTCCTGAGTCTTGCACGGCAGCAGGGCAGAGGGACAGTGGGAATGTGCTGCCTTTATACCAGAGGAGTCAGCAGGGTTGGAAAGATTGGCCCCCTCACTACTGATCCTGGTTAGGTGGGTTTAAGCTGCTGCTCTGGAGAGTGGTGGCGTTGCAGGTGGGTTGTTGGTGTCGCTGGACTTGCATCAGTAAATAAATCAGTGCTGACAGATGCTTAAAGCTTCAGTACCTAAAATGCTCAGTGGACTGACTGTGTGCAAAGAGGGTCTGGTGGTTTCTCTTCTAAATACCCTTGCTGTAATGCACGTGTCAAAACTTTGTTGTCATACCTACAAACCTGAGTTGCTCTTTGACCAAGGTGTCCTCTCCCCTCCTTAGGCTACGCCCTCATCCCTTCCACTAAATCCGACAACTTCTCCGACTCCAGTCACAGCGAGATCTCGTCCCGCTCCAGCATTGTGAGCAACTGCTCCGTGGATTCCATGTCAGCAGCGCTGCAGGACGAGAGGGGCTTGTCCCAGTCCCTCATCGTGGTGGATTCCAGCGGGGCAGAGAGGAAGGAGCATCCCCAGCCACTGGTGGATTATGGCCAGCCCTGCCCAGGGTGAGGTGCCGCTGGTTTGGGTTGGCCTTGGGGTGACGAAGGTTTGGCCAGGATGCAGCTCTGCTCTCCACCAGGGTTGTTAAGCTCTTGCTGGAAGCTGGAGAACTGGCTGCTCTGTGTGAGCCTGTTTTCCTAAGAAGCTTACAGCATCACTTGAGGAGACAACAGTGTGTTCCCATCGGTGGGGTTCAGCTGGACATCTCTTGCTAGAGACTGCAAATGTGTTAAAAGCCAGGATGATACTTAGCAAATTAGTGTCATGGTGAGAGACAGCAAAAGAACAACAGGAAATTATCAATTCTCTCTGAGTCAGCAGTGCCAGTCACTTACCATGCTCTAATGTGATTTTTAAGGATTTTTCTAATTACCATTTGTTGCTTAGGCAAAGTGGAAGCTTATTGCCCTGACTTCCTGAGAGTTTCCACACAGGAGCTCTTGTTCCTTTGATGCAGTGAGAATCTGTGCTGAAATGATGCTTTTAACTGGAAGTTTTTGGTTTTGTCTTACTAGACGTAAAGCCTTGATCCATAGGATTTAATATGTCTTAATATATCTTGGGATAGCATTTCCTGTCCTCAGATGTCATGGATTCAACTACATGAGAGATGCTCCTTAATATTTCTAATTTTTCCGGCTCACAGAATCACAGAAGGGTTGGGGCCAAAAGGGACCTTAAAGATCATCTTGATCCAACTCCCTAAAATGGGCAGGGACATCTTCCACTAGCCCAGATTGCTCCAAGCCCTATCCAGCCTGGCCTTGAACACTTCCAGGGATGGAAATAAATGAGTAATTCCATTTATTTCAAAAGGTTAAAATGAGAATTTAAAGATATGCTTCATTAAAGAAAATACCTCACTTTTCTGAAAGGCATAACACACACTGAGTTCACATTTTGTGGTTGTTCCTTTATTCCTTCGTTTCAGTGGGTTTTGGAGGGAAGAAAGTGGGTTTTATCCTAGAACTTATAACACTGAAAAGCAAGGAAAAAAAAAACCTTGTTTGCACATATCTAAGAAACATTCCTTGATTTCACAATGTGTCAGTAAACTGCTGAGGGAGGGTGTTGAATTTTAATGTGCTGCCCATGCATTTGTTAACACACCCAGAAATAGTTAAGAGACTTGAATAATGTCTAGCAATCATATCTTCATGTATTCCAAATTCATGCAAACCTGGCTTTATTTTTACCCCCTTAATTATGCACTGAGAGCTATTAGAGCTTTCAGCAGACATTTCTCGAAAAAAGAAATTTTGGACTTTGCTTTTCAGAATCTGTCGC
This sequence comes from Lepidothrix coronata, assembly GCF_001604755.1. Taxonomy (NCBI): domain Eukaryota; kingdom Metazoa; phylum Chordata; class Aves; order Passeriformes; family Pipridae; genus Lepidothrix; species Lepidothrix coronata. The sequence continues at coordinate 860,226 of NW_016690416.1, read as the reverse complement.
TCCAGATCGTTCCCACAAATGTTATTTATGTCCAATATTTCCTAATGTTCTTGAAATATAACTGCCTCCACTCTGTCTAAACAACTTGATGTTGCTGCCTGTGAAGGGGTTGGTTTTTATTCTAAATATTTATTTTTAGTTTATAAATTTAAAGAAAAAGGTGGCAGCAGCATGAAAGAAAGAGGCAGTTGCTCCTCTGCTTTCTGTCAGGCACTGTCTTGCTGTTGTTGGTAAAGCTTCTGCAGACCAGATTTATGGATCTGGGGTCAAGCCTGGAAATGCATGTTGCAGACTTATTTTTCCTTGCTGCCTGTGCAGTGATGAGTTGGGAGTAGCAGTGTCTCCTGTCAGTGCTCCCGTGTGCCTTGACCTTGCTGCTCACCCGGTACAAACCCACAGCTGTCTTTCAAACCAGGCGATGGTCTCTGAGTACGTCAGTCTTTATTTTGAAAGCTCACAAGCGGTTTTTCCCGGTTTCTGTTGTTTTCAAATGCAGCTGGTCAATCACGAGGCCTGCCCTGATCAGAGGGATGGCTTTCACCTCCTCCATGAGCAGCGAGGAGATCTCCCACGAGCACATCACGGTGGAGGCAGCAGACAGCGGCCGGGGCAGCTGGACTTCGTGCTCCAGTAGTTCTCATGACAACTTCCAGAACATCCCCAACCAGAAGAGCTGGGATCTCCTCAACTCCTACCGTCACACCCAGCTGGACGGACCTATAGCTGAAGTGGATCCCACAAACTGTTACTCTGAGGAGGGTTACTTGTATTCCGAAGCCTTTTCCAAAGCCAACAGGCAGTCGAAAGCCAGCGTGGAGCTCGATCAGTCCCGGCAGAGCTGGGCCTCCTCCAGCTCCCTGTCAGACACCTACGAGACAAACTATGGGACAATTAAGCGCAGGGGGCTGGAGAACTCCACGGCCGAGCAGACGGAGGTTTTGGACTCTAAACCAGGCGCTGATACAACTTACAAAACTGTTACTTCCAGTACAGAAAAAGGCCTGATAGGTAAGCCAAGCCAACAGCTTATGGAAGCTGCTACATCTGTTTTTCATTTTGATATTAAGTTGTTAAGAAATGACATCAGCAGGTCTGGGGCTGTCTGGCATGTTAAATTCAGCTTCTCCCGTGGTTGCAGTCAGAACACTACACACACAGTGTATTTTCAAGCCACCATTACAAATTTAGAGACAATAAACGAGCTCACTTCCCCATCACTCCGTGGGGCTGAGGGAGAGCTGTCTTCAGGAAAATGTCAGGCAGTTCCTCTCTGTAGTGTGGCTTTTTGCTTTTTTTTGGAAGTGTACTCATCACTGTAGATGTTCCCCTGACAAGGAGCAGTGATCCCATGCTCCTTATGATACAGGCTTCCCAGGAACCCAGAGGGAAGAGCATGGCTGCTGAGTGCTGTGGAGCTCACCTGCCCCTCTGGGGCAGCTTTCATCCACAGGGCTTTGGTCTCTGGAAGCTCAAGGGCAAAGCAGATTCCTTTCCTGCCTTTGCTATTTTAAGCTGGCATTTATTTGATTATACAGCTGCAGTTTGGCTAAGTATGAAAGGAGAAAACTTAAAAACTTTCAGATATGCATAGTTCTATTGAGCGAGATGTTCTACCCCTGGCCTAGTGAGCTCAGCAGCCAAAACTAAAGGAACTGTGTTAGCAACAAGATAAAACGTGGAATGCAAAGCTTTCTAAGACTGTGAGTCAAGGGTGCAGCTGACATGCAGTTTAATTACTGACTGGATTGCTGGAGGGGTTTGTGTTATCAGAGGTAATTGCCTCAACAAACATGGCAGGTAGGGCGGAGGTCTTGGATTGTGTTCCTCCTCCTTGGCTTTGGAGAAGAACTCGTGGTGGAGCCTTGCAGGAAACGTGCTCCCAGGTCAGTACTGTGCCTGGGCTCTGCCAGAGCTGCTCCTGGCCCGTTTCAGGAGATGGCATGTCCAGTGTGCAGGACACACTGCCTTTGCTCACAGCTCTTTGCTGCCTTTTTCATTCCGTGTCCGCTCCCCCTGTGCTGGTGAGGAGCCCTTGGCATGTGTGTGTCTGCTTGAGGAAAGATCTGATACAGGCAGAGACAATTCCCTGCTTGCAGATGCAGATCTGTGAGCTGTTCACCGTCACACAATATGCCAAAGATATTTTCACTTTATTTCACCATTTGTGAAATGTTATGAACTGGAACTTGACAGAGGGACACGTTATTCTTTTGTTACTGCAGTAGACTAAAGGTCAGCTCTAGAGAGCCTGAAGCTTTCTCCTTTGAAGGAGAACATACCCACCCTCATCAACCCTCCTGCAAATCCAGCCAAGACTGAAGGTTGAGGGTCTGCTCAGAGTGCCCAGCCCTTCCCCATCCCTTCCCTTCCCCTACTTTCTCATAGAGACCCCCTTCAGTGCTAGTTCAATGAAAATAAATCCTGTAATTCAGCAGTATAAATCTCTTCCTGTACCCATGTGTATCTGCTAAACCCCAGACTGACTGAATTTGGTTTGGGTTATTTTACTATCAGCCCAAGTATGAACTGAGACCTTCAGCCATGAACCAGCTGATACCAAAACCTGGAATCTCACAAGTCTACAACACAATAGGAAATATACTCCTTTATTTTTCATCCCTTCCCATTCTTCTAAGATAAGAAACTATTACAGTTGCTGAAATAAATTAAAATAATGAATGTGCACTGTTTAAAATGGATCCACAGGAAGAATGCAAATTCACTCAACTAACAGACTTCTTTAAAAATTATCCTGGCTTGGAAACTCTCCTGTTGCAACATGTCCATGGAAAGAGCCCAATTTAACATGCACATGAGCCCCAGACCTGGGCTGGGAGGGAGGGGAGGCAACTTGAGAAAATTTAAATTTTGGTTTGAGAGCCTTTGGGACCTGAACAGGGCAGGAGGGGAGAAGATGAATTATGTGGCATGGACATTGCAAATAGGTATTATTGACTGGAGCCTTTTCATGACTGCACAAGGTGTAATGCAGCCTTTCCAAAGGCTGTTTCCATGACTGTTCCAGATTGTTTCTTACTTGTAAACAGGCAATATAGTTTTAAGATAAGGATACAGAAGAAAACAAAGCCAAAAAAAAAAAAAGACATTAAAAGTGTGGATGGGATAAGCCATTATTAACTGTTGGAAAAGATAAAATAATGAATGCAGGCTCAATATACCTTTTGCCTCACAGGAGCAGTTTTATGTGCTACTGGCTTTTTTTATTCCCATAGCATAGCTGTATGGTTTCATGTCTTTATACACATCAGTTGATACAAT
>NW_016690416.1:852511-856521 GCF_001604755.1 Lepidothrix coronata | reverse complement strand
TGGGGTGCAGTGGGGCTGCAGGAGTGGGGATTTACCCTGGGGTGCAGTGGGGCTGCAGGAGTGGGGATTTACCCTGGGGTGCAGTGGGGCTGCAGGAGTGGGGACTCTAATGACAGCTGTTAATTGCAGTCTGAATGCAGAGAAGCTTATAGTCCTATTTCCACTCAATTGGCATCTCACCTAAGGAGTTCTTGGGTTCTTTTGCTACTCTGACTTCTTAAAATAAGCAGAAAGCAGAAATGAAAGCACAAATACCTGCTGCTGTCTATAGTTATAACCGGTGTTTCCGCATTTGCGTTTTGTTATCAGTTTCTGTTTTGCCATTGTAACATTTCATGATTTTTTAACGTTTTGTTTCCTTTGTTTTCTTCTTTAACATTTCCATTGCTTATTTCTTGTGCCAGTGTACTGTGTCACCTCACCTAAGAAGGACGATAGGTATAGGGAGCCACCGCCCACCCCTCCGGGATATATGGGGATTTCTTTAGCGGACATAAAGGAAGGATCGCCCCACCACCCACACCTCAAACCTCCAGACTATAGTGTGGCAGTGCAGAGGTCAAAGATGCTGCACAGTGACCTCTCTAGACTTCCAGCAGCTCCTCTGGGTGGTGACTGTCTCTCCTCGAGGATGCCCCAGTGGCACGGCCGGCAGCCGTCCAGCCCCAAACTAGCAGATATGCCTGACGCAGATAGTGAAGAGGATGGTATGTGCAACACCTCAACTGCTGGGGAATCTGGGCTCACAGCCACCTTCTGGGCTTTCTCTTGGGTCATTCTTGGAGATTAAAACTCGATTAATCTCGCAATATACAGGAGTGTTTGCATGGCTGCGTGCACATGCACAGCTGTGTATATCATGCACGGCTGTGTGCATGTATATACAGGTTTAAATCAAAAGGAATGCCTTCCCTTCAGAAAAGCATGTTGGCACTGAACAGATTCTAAATTATATATAAATAAATATATATATATATATATATAAAAATATACATATAAGATCTTCCAAAGTACAACTGAGACACTTCAGAGCATGGACATGTTGTTTTATTTTTTTTTTTTTGTCTTTAAAATCTGTCCCCTCTCAAACAGTGAAGGGACACTGATGGGCTACAAATTACATGTGGAAAAACTCCAGCCTCTCTGGATTGATTAAGTGATGTCCCAGTGGTTTAGGCTGGCATCAGGATGATGTCCTGAGTGCTTTGGATTTGGTGAACTCCTTTCATTCATGTGTGCTGGCATTGAGCTGCCTTATGCCTTAACAGATATTTTTGGAGATCAAGTTTAAAAATATTGAACAAAACAATAGTGAACTTCTTTTCTTTTGAAAAGTGCATTTGATGAAACCTGGGTTCTCTGCCCAACTTGACCTGACAGTGTCTCTTCCAGTTCAGTTTTTTTATGATCTTGTTTGAAGCAACAGCCAGTGCTGCCAAGCACAGCATCTATGGGGTGACCAAAATGTGAGAGGGTTTTCTGATAAAGACTGCTCTTAAATTGTGTCAAAACTAATTTCAGGGCAGGGGAATTTCTGCTTAATTGTTTAAATGCTGATTTGCTTTTAATACCTGTGCACCGATATGATCTCTCTGTACCCTTTGATAGTGAACTCATTTTTTATTAGAATGTTTGATCATTTCCTTCCATTTCAGTCTGGTTTAAAATGAGCCTGGATTTAGATTAAAACAATTTCTGATGTAAAATGATCGTATCTTGGCCCTTTAAAATATCTGAACAGTATTTAACATATATATTAGTACCACAGTTCAAACTTACAGTAAACATAAAATTGCCCAGCATTAGTTCAGTTGTGTTTTTGATGTAAAAATAAAGAAGCAATTGCTTCAAACATTTTAATCCAAATTTTTCTAAGCTAAATTTAACCATACACTTTTAAAGACACCTACTTTACTATTTTTAAAGTGCTTGGTTAATTTTATTTGGGATAAAATGCTCACTGCATGGGAATTTGCTGGCTTTTCTCCCAAATCCCCGTAGCTTTTGGCCTGTTAGGAGCTGCATGCTGGTAGTTCTTGGAGGATCTGGGATTTTGTGTTTTGCAGTATGTCTTTATCGTGTGGTGATCATACCTCAGACTGCAGAAGCTGTGGCTGCCCCATCCCTGCGAGTGTCCAAGGCCAGGTTGGACAGGGCTTGGAGCAACCTGGGCTGGTGGAAGGTGTCCCTGCCCATGGCAGGGGGTTGGAATAGGATTCTATAAGGTCCCTTCCAACCCAAGCCATTCTGTGATTGAGGATTTGATAAATGGTGCTGTGGAACATGCAGTGATCAGTGATAAAGACAGTGAGAACACGCTGCTGAAGGGGTGGAGTCGTCCCAGACCCACTGTGGTCACGTCACTGGGGGCTGCTCTGTGGGCACTGCTGCAATGACTGACCCTGTCTCTTCTCTTGTTTTGCAGAAGATGAACAAGTATCAGCAGTTTAAGCGCTGGGCTGTTTGTGTGAACCACTCTCAGCCCGAGGGATGTGGGGACAAGGACCTCGTGGTTCTGTTAGCGACCGCTAACGACTTGCTGCTACTGACCTCAGACCTTTGCCCCTGTCCTGGACGAGATGGAACGGGTTGGATTCTCCTCTCTACACCCTCCTTCACTCTGCCACCCTCTAAGCAAGCTCCTTCTGCCTGGGAAATAGAAAGTCACATTCCAGGAGTGTGCTGACTGCCCGGATACCAGCACTGGTACCCAGAGATGGACTGAGCTTGGTGCATGGGGAGGACCAGTTGTCACCACCACTTGAAACTCGAAAGCATTCTTCTGTATGATACCATGTAATCCTTTGGTAGTTTTCCATTGTCCTTATTTTCTACATGACCATTAGAAATCTGAGAGTGTTATTTTATGAACTTCGAAAAAAAAAATTATATCAAAATGTCAGGAAAAGCAAAGGACATTGCTGAAGTATCTGAAAATAATTTATTAATTTAAATTTTTTTTTAAAATGGGAATTTCCTTTTATTTGTGTTGGGAGTGCTCTGGTTGGCTAATATAAATGTTTAGTCAATGTGAGGGTAAATTAGCTACACATCCACTGTTGTGCTCTCAAAATAAACACAGAAAACTACAAGTGGGCCATTACCAGGTGCAGAAATCCATGGATTTTAGAGTGGGTTTAGATTTAATATAAATAGAGCCCAAAGCCCTGCAGAGCAGGGGGTGTCAGGCCCTGCTCCCCTCCCACGTGGACCCAGCAGAAACCTCCTGCCCTCCAAGGATTTCTGGAATTATTGTAGCTGCCAGCCAACTAAGGCAACAGTTGGTGCTCTCCTCCCCTGTGAAGGAACCTTTGCAACGTGGAAGCTCTTGGGGAGCATTTGGGGGGGTCTGAAGCTTTCCCAAAAGAGCTTTAACCAGGTTTTGCCCTGCGGAGTTCAACATGCAAAATGTGTTCTGAAAACCAAAACTCAGCCGTGTGTTGTGGGTTCTTTAAGATCATCCCACACGTCCTGGCCTTTTCCCAGAGTTGCACAGGATTTAGGTACAAAGGTTATCTTTGGGGAAAAAAAAAAAGAATTATAAATCACCTACATTTCACAGTAAAATTTGTGAAACTGAATATTAAATGGCATAATGCTTATATAAGAGCATAATGCATTTTATGATGGGTTAAAAAACCCTGTGGTTTTTTAAATACAGATGATCTCAAACCATTTTATTTTAAATCCTAGTTAAAAATCCTGGTGGTGTTGATGTCAATGAGACATTGACTTACAGCCAGCCAGTATTAACCCATGATCCTCTAGTTTGACTATGGTCAAAAAAATTGCTTCTTTGATTTTGCTTTTAGCCAGCCAGAGCTCAGAGGGGTAGAACTGGAAATACCTGCAGGTTCTTTTCCTTCTTTTTCTTTTTTATCTTTCTCTTTTTTTCCTTTCTTTTTTTCTTTCTTTTTTCTTTCCTTTCTTTTTTGTTTTTTTTTTTTTTTTTTAAATTTTTTGTTTCTTTTTCGTTTCTTTTTCGTTTCTTTTTCGTTTCTTTTTCGTTT